>NW_028258620.1:0-112415 GCF_982586985.1 Callionymus lyra
AACATTGATTTTTTGTTCCTTTTTTTTGCCTCTTCAAAACTCTTTTTTTTTACCTCTTCAAAACTCCAACATTGATTTTATGTTCCTTTTTTTACCTCTTCAAAACTCCAATTTTTTTTTTTTTTTTTTTTACCTCTTCAAAACTCCAACTTTTTTTTTTTTTTTTTTTACCTCTTCAAAACTCCAACTTTTTTTTTTTTTTTTTTTTTTTACCTCTTCAAAACTCCAACTTTTTTTTTTTTTACCTCTTCAAAACTCAATTTTTTTTTTTTTTTTTTTACCTCTTCAAAACTCCAACATTGATTTTTTGTTCCTTTTTTTACCTCTTCAAAACTCCAACTTTTTTTTTTTTTACCTCTTCAAAACTCTATTTTTTTATTTTTTTTTTTTACCTCTTCAAAACTCCAACTTTTTTTTTTTTTACCTCTTCAAAACTCAATTTTTTTTTTTTTTTTTTTTACCTCTTCAAAACTCCAACATTGATTTTTTGTTCCTTTTTTTTGCCTCTTCAAAACTCTTTTTTTTTACCTCTTCAAAACTCCAACATTGATTTTTTGTTCCTTTTTTTACCTCTTCAAAACTCAATTTTTTTATTTTTTTTTTTTACCTCTTCAAAACTCCAACTTTTTTTTTTTTTACCTCTTCAAAACTCAATTTTTTTTTTTTTTTTTTTTTACCTCTTCAAAACTCCAACATTGATTTTTTGTTCCTTTTTTTTGCCTCTTCAAAACTCTTTTTTTTTTACCTCTTCAAAACTCCAACATTGATTTTTTGTTCCTTTTTTTACCTCTTCAAAACTCCAAATTTTTTTTTTTTTTTTTTTTACCTCTTCAAAACTCAATTTTTTTTTTTTTTTTTACCTCCTCAAAACTCCAACTTTTTTTTTTTGTTCCTTTTTTTACCTCTTCAAAACTCCAACTTTTTTTTTTTTTACCTCTTCAAAAGTCAATTTTTTTTTTTTTTTGTTTTTACCTCTTCAAAACTCCAACATTGATTTTTTGTTCCTTTTTTTACCTCTTCAAAACTCAATTTTTTTTTTTTTTTTTTTTTACCTCTTCAAAAGTCAATTTTTTTTTTTTTTTTTTTTTACCTCTTCAAAACTCCAACTTTTTTTTTTTTTTTTTTACCTCTTCAAAACTCCAACATTTTTTTTTTTTACCTCTTCAAAACTCCAACATTGATTTTTTGTTCCTTTTTTTACCTCTTCAAAACTCCACAATTTTTTTTATATTTTATTTTTACCTCTTCAAAACTCAATTTTTTTTTTTTTTTTTTTTTACCTCTTCAAAACTCCAACATTGATTTTTTGTTCCTTTTTTTACCTCTTCAAAACTCCAATTTTTTTTTTTTTTTTTTTTACCTCTTCAAAACTCCAACTTTTTTTTTTTTTTTTTTTACCTCTTCAAAACTCCAACTTTTTTTTTTTTTTTTTTTTTTACCTCTTCAAAACTCCAACATTGATTTTTTGTTCCTTTTTTTACCTCTTCAAAACTCCAACTTTTTTTTTTTTTTACCTCTTCAAAACTCAAATTTTTTTTATTTTTTTTTTTACCTCTTCAAAACTCCAACTTTTTTTTTTTTTTACCTCTTCAAAACTCAATTTTTTTTTTTTTTTTTTTTTACCTCTTCAAAACTCCAACATTGATTTTTTGTTCCTTTTTTTTGCCTCTTCAAAACTCTTTTTTTTTACCTCTTCAAAACTCCAACATTGATTTTTTGTTCCTTTTTTTACCTCTTCAAAACTCCAAATTTTTTTTTTTTTTTTTTTTTACCTCTTCAAAACTCAATTTTTTTTTTTTTTTTTACCTCTTCAAAACTCCAACTTTTTTTTTTTTTTACCTCTTCAAAACTCTACAATTTTTTTTTTATTTTTTTTTTACCTCTTCAAGACTCCAATATTTTTTTTTTTTTTTACCTCTTCAAAACTCCAACTTTTTTTTTTTTTTACCTCTTCAAAACTCCAACTTTTTTTTTTTTTTACCTCTTCAAAACTCCAACTTTTTTTTTTTTTACCTCTTCAAAACTCAATTTTTTTTTTTTTTTTTTTTTTACCTCTTCAAAACTCCAACATTGATTTTTTGTTCCTTTTTTTACCTCTTCAAAACTCCAATTTTTTTTTTTTTTTTTTTTAACTCTTCAAAACTCAATTTTTTTTTTTTTTTTTTTACCTCTTCAAAACTCCAACTTTTTTTTTTTTTTTACCTCTTCAAAACTCCAACTTTTTTTTTTTTTTACCTCTTCAAAACTCCAACTTTTTTTTTTTTTTACCTCTTCAAAACTCAATTTTTTTTTTTTTTTTTTACCTCTTCAAAACTCCAACATTGATTTTTTGTTCCTTTTTATACCTCTTCAAAACTCCACAATTTTTTTTTTTTTTTTTTTTTACCTCTTCAAAACTCCAAATTTTTTTTTTTTTTTTTACCTCTTCAAAACTCCAACATTGATTTTTTGTTCCTTTTTTTACCTCTTCAAAACTCCACAATTTTTTTTATATTTTATTTTTACCTCTTCAAAACTCAATTTTTTTTATTTTTTTTTTTTACCTCTTCAAAACTCCAACATTGATTTTTTGTTCCTTTTTTTACCTCTTCAAAACTCCAATTTTTTTTTTTTTTTTTTTTACCTCTTCAAAACTCCAACTTTTTTTTTTTTTTTTTTTACCTCTTCAAAACTCCAACTTTTTTTTTTTTTACCTCTTCAAAACTCAATTTTTTTTTTTTTTTTTTTACCTCTTCAAAACTCCAACATTGATTTTTTGTTCCTTTTTTTACCTCTTCAAAACTCCAACTTTTTTTTTTTTTTACCTCTTCAAAACTCAATTTTTTTTTTTTTTTTTTTTTACCTCTTCAAAACTCCAACTTTTTTTTTTTTTTACCTCTTCAAAACTCAATTTTTTTTTTTTTTTTTTTTTACCTCTTCAAAACTCCAACATTGATTTTTTGTTCCTTTTTTTTGCCTCTTCAAAACTCTTTTTTTTTACCTCTTCAAAACTCCAACATTGATTTTATGTTCCTTTTTTTACCTCTTCAAAACTCCAATTTTTTTTTTTTTTTTTTTTACCTCTTCAAAACTCCAACTTTTTTTTTTTTTTTTTTTACCTCTTCAAAACTCCAACATTGATTTTTTGTTCCTTTTTTTACCTCTTCAAAACTCCAACTTTTTTTTTTTTTACCTCTTCAAAACTCAATTTTTTTTTTTTTTTTTTTTACCTCTTCAAAACTCCAACATTGATTTTATGTTCCTTTTTTTACCTCTTCAAAACTCAATTTTTTTATTTTTTTTTTTTACCTCTTCAAAACTCCAACATTGATTTTATGTTCCTTTTTTTACCTCTTCAAAACTCCAATTTTTTTTTTTTTTTTTTTTACCTCTTCAAAACTCAATTTTTTTTTTTTTTTTTTTACCTCTTCAAAACTCCAACATTGATTTTTTGTTCCTTTTATTACCTCTTCAAAACTCCAACTTTTTTTTTTTTTACCTCTTCAAAACTCAATTTTTTTATTTTTTTTTTTTACCTCTTCAAAACTCCAATTTTTTTTTTTTTTACCTCTTCAAAACTCAATTTTTTTTTTTTTTTTTTTTTACCTCTTCAAAACTCCAACATTGATTTTTTGTTCCTTTTTTTTGCCTCTTCAAAACTCTTTTTTTTTACCTCTTCAAAACTCCAACATTGATTTTTTGTTCCTTTTTTTACCTCTTCAAAACTCCAATTTTTTTTTTTTTTTTTTTTACCTCTTCAAAACTCCAACTTTTTTTTTTTTTTTTTTTACCTCTTCAAAACTCCAACTTTTTTTTTTTTTTTTTTTTTTACCTCTTCAAAACTCCAACTTTTTTTTTTTTTACCTCTTCAAAACTCAATTTTTTTTTTTTTTTTTTTACCTCTTCAAAACTCCAACATTGATTTTTTGTTCCTTTTTTTACCTCTTCAAAACTCCAACTTTTTTTTTTTTTTACCTCTTCAAAACTCAATTTTTTTTTTTTTTTTTTTTTTACCTCTTCAAAACTCCAACTTTTTTTTTTTTTTACCTCTTCAAAACTCAATTTTTTTTTTTTTTTTTTTTTTACCTCTTCAAAACTCCAACATTGATTTTTTGTTCCTTTTTTTTGCCTCTTCAAAACTCTTTTTTTTTACCTCTTCAAAACTCCAACATTGATTTTATGTTCCTTTTTTTACCTCTTCAAAACTCCAATTTTTTTTTTTTTTTTTTTTACCTCTTCAAAACTCCAACTTTTTTTTTTTTTTTTTTTACCTCTTCAAAACTCCAACATTGATTTTTTGTTCCTTTTTTTACCTCTTCAAAACTCCAACTTTTTTTTTTTTTACCTCTTCAAAACTCAATTTTTTTTTTTTTTTTTTTTACCTCTTCAAAACTCCAACATTGATTTTATGTTCCTTTTTTTACCTCTTCAAAACTCAATTTTTTTTTTTTTTTTTTTTTACCTCTTCAAAACTCCAACATTGATTTTATGTTCCTTTTTTTACCTCTTCAAAACTCCAATTTTTTTTTTTTTTTTTTTTACCTCTTCAAAACTCAATTTTTTTTTTTTTTTTTTTACCTCTTCAAAACTCCAACATTGATTTTTTGTTCCTTTTTTTACCTCTTCAAAACTCCAACTTTTTTTTTTTTTACCTCTTCAAAACTCAATTTTTTTATTTTTTTTTTTTACCTCTTCAAAACTCCAATTTTTTTTTTTTTTACCTCTTCAAAACTCAATTTTTTTTTTTTTTTTTTTTTACCTCTTCAAAACTCCAACATTGATTTTTTGTTCCTTTTTTTTGCCTCTTCAAAACTCTTTTTTTTTACCTCTTCAAAACTCCAACATTGATTTTTTGTTCCTTTTTTTACCTCTTCAAAACTCCAAATTTTTTTTTTTTTTTTTTTTTACCTCTTCAAAACTCAATTTTTTTTATTTTTTTTTACCTCTTCAAAACTCCAACTTTTTTTTTTTGTTCCTTTTTTTACCTCTTCAAAACTCCAACTTTTTTTTTTTTTACCTCTTCAAAAGTCAATTTTTTTTTTTTTTTGTTTTTACCTCTTCAAAACTCCAACATTGATTTTTTGTTCCTTTTTTTACCTCTTCAAAACTCCAACTTTTTTTTTTTTTTACCTCTTCAAAAGTCAATTTTTTTTTTTTTTTTTTTTTACCTCTTCAAAACTCCAACATTTTTTTTTTTTTACCTCTTCAAAACTCCAACATTGATTTTTTGTTCCTTTTTTTACCTCTTCAAAACTCCACAATTTTTTTTTTTTTTTTTTTTACCTCTTCAAAACTCCAACTTTTTATTTTTTTTTACCTCTTCAAAACTCAATTTTTTTTTTTTTTTTTTTTACCTCTTCAAAACTCCAACTTTTTTTTTTTTTTTACTTCTTCAAAACTCAATTTTTTTTTTTTTTTTTTTACCTCTTCAAAACTCCAACATTTTTTTTTTTTACCTCTTCAAAACTCCAACATTGATTTTTTGTTCCTTTTTTTACCTCTTCAAAACTCCACAATTTTTTTTATATTTTATTTTTACCTCTTCAAAACTCAATTTTTTTTATTTTTTTTTTTTACCTCTTCAAAACTCCAACATTGATTTTTTGTTCCTTTTTTTACCTCTTCAAAACTCCAATTTTTTTTTTTTTTTTTTTTACCTCTTCAAAACTCCAACTTTTTTTTTTTTTTTTTTACCTCTTCAAAACTCCAACTTTTTTTTTTTTTTTTTTTTTTACCTCTTCAAAACTCCAACTTTTTTTTTTTTTACCTCTTCAAAACTCAATTTTTTTTTTTTTTTTTTTACCTCTTCAAAACTCCAACATTGATTTTTTGTTCCTTTTTTTACCTCTTCAAAACTCCAACTTTTTTTTTTTTTTACCTCTTCAAAACTCAATTTTTTTTATTTTTTTTTTTTACCTCTTCAAAACTCCAACTTTTTTTTTTTTTTACCTCTTCAAAACTCAATTTTTTTTTTTTTTTTTTTTTACCTCTTCAAAACTCCAACATTGATTTTTTGTTCCTTTTTTTTGCCTCTTCAAAACTCTTTTTTTTTACCTCTTCAAAACTCCAACATTGATTTTATGTTCCTTTTTTTACCTCTTCAAAACTCCAATTTTTTTTTTTTTTTTTTTTACCTCTTCAAAACTCCAACTTTTTTTTTTTTTTTTTTTACCTCTTCAAAACTCCAACATTGATTTTTTGTTCCTTTTTTTACCTCTTCAAAACTCCAACTTTTTTTTTTTTTACCTCTTCAAAACTCAATTTTTTTTTTTTTTTTTTTTACCTCTTCAAAACTCCAACATTGATTTTATGTTCCTTTTTTTACCTCTTCAAAACTCAATTTTTTTATTTTTTTTTTTTACCTCTTCAAAACTCCAACATTGATTTTATGTTCCTTTTTTTACCTCTTCAAAACTCCAATTTTTTTTTTTTTTTTTTTTACCTCTTCAAAACTCAATTTTTTTTTTTTTTTTTTTACCTCTTCAAAACTCCAACATTGATTTTTTGTTCCTTTTTTTACCTCTTCAAAACTCCAACTTTTTTTTTTTTTACCTCTTCAAAACTCAATTTTTTTATTTTTTTTTTTTACCTCTTCAAAACTCCAATTTTTTTTTTTTTTACCTCTTCAAAACTCAATTTTTTTTTTTTTTTTTTTTTACCTCTTCAAAACTCCAACATTGATTTTTTGTTCCTTTTTTTTGCCTCTTCAAAACTCTTTTTTTTTACCTCTTCAAAACTCCAACATTGATTTTTTGTTCCTTTTTTTACCTCTTCAAAACTCCAATTTTTTTTTTTTTTTTTTTTACCTCTTCAAAACTCCAACTTTTTTTTTTTTTTTTTTTACCTCTTCAAAACTCCAACTTTTTTTTTTTTTTTTTTTTTTACCTCTTCAAAACTCCAACTTTTTTTTTTTTTACCTCTTCAAAACTCAATTTTTTTTTTTTTTTTTTTACCTCTTCAAAACTCCAACATTGATTTTTTGTTCCTTTTTTTACCTCTTCAAAACTCCAACTTTTTTTTTTTTTTACCTCTTCAAAACTCAATTTTTTTTTTTTTTTTTTTTTACCTCTTCAAAACTCCAACTTTTTTTTTTTTTTACCTCTTCAAAACTCAATTTTTTTTTTTTTTTTTTTTTACCTCTTCAAAACTCCAACATTGATTTTTTGTTCCTTTTTTTTGCCTCTTCAAAACTCTTTTTTTTTACCTCTTCAAAACTCCAACATTGATTTTATGTTCCTTTTTTTACCTCTTCAAAACTCCAATTTTTTTTTTTTTTTTTTTTACCTCTTCAAAACTCCAACTTTTTTTTTTTTTTTTTTTACCTCTTCAAAACTCCAACATTGATTTTTTGTTCCTTTTTTTACCTCTTCAAAACTCCAACTTTTTTTTTTTTTACCTCTTCAAAACTCAATTTTTTTTTTTTTTTTTTTTACCTCTTCAAAACTCCAACATTGATTTTATGTTCCTTTTTTTACCTCTTCAAAACTCAATTTTTTTTTTTTTTTTTTTTACCTCTTCAAAACTCCAACATTGATTTTATGTTCCTTTTTTTACCTCTTCAAAACTCCAATTTTTTTTTTTTTTTTTTTTACCTCTTCAAAACTCAATTTTTTTTTTTTTTTTTTTACCTCTTCAAAACTCCAACATTGATTTTTTGTTCCTTTTTTTACCTCTTCAAAACTCCAACTTTTTTTTTTTTTACCTCTTCAAAACTCAATTTTTTTATTTTTTTTTTTTACCTCTTCAAAACTCCAATTTTTTTTTTTTTTACCTCTTCAAAACTCAATTTTTTTTTTTTTTTTTTTTTACCTCTTCAAAACTCCAACATTGATTTTTTGTTCCTTTTTTTTGCCTCTTCAAAACTCTTTTTTTTTACCTCTTCAAAACTCCAACATTGATTTTTTGTTCCTTTTTTTACCTCTTCAAAACTCCAAATTTTTTTTTTTTTTTTTTTTTACCTCTTCAAAACTCAATTTTTTTTATTTTTTTTTACCTCTTCAAAACTCCAACTTTTTTTTTTTGTTCCTTTTTTTACCTCTTCAAAACTCCAACTTTTTTTTTTTTTACCTCTTCAAAAGTCAATTTTTTTTTTTTTTTGTTTTTACCTCTTCAAAACTCCAACATTGATTTTTTGTTCCTTTTTTTACCTCTTCAAAACTCCAACTTTTTTTTTTTTTTACCTCTTCAAAAGTCAATTTTTTTTTTTTTTTTTTTTTACCTCTTCAAAACTCCAACATTTTTTTTTTTTTACCTCTTCAAAACTCCAACATTGATTTTTTGTTCCTTTTTTTACCTCTTCAAAACTCCACAATTTTTTTTTTTTTTTTTTTTTACCTCTTCAAAACTCCAACTTTTTATTTTTTTTTACCTCTTCAAAACTCAATTTTTTTTTTTTTTTTTTTTACCTCTTCAAAACTCCAACTTTTTTTTTTTTTTTACTTCTTCAAAACTCAATTTTTTTTTTTTTTTTTTTACCTCTTCAAAACTCCAACATTTTTTTTTTTTTACCTCTTCAAAACTCCAACATTGATTTTTTGTTCCTTTTTTTACCTCTTCAAAACTCCACAATTTTTTTTATATTTTATTTTTACCTCTTCAAAACTCAATTTTTTTTATTTTTTTTTTTTACCTCTTCAAAACTCCAACATTGATTTTTTGTTCCTTTTTTTACCTCTTCAAAACTCCAATTTTTTTTTTTTTTTTTTTACCTCTTCAAAACTCCAACTTTTTTTTTTTTTTTTTTTACCTCTTCAAAACTCCAACTTTTTTTTTTTTTTTTTTTTTTACCTCTTCAAAACTCCAACTTTTTTTTTTTTTACCTCTTCAAAACTCAATTTTTTTTTTTTTTTTTTTACCTCTTCAAAACTCCAACATTGATTTTTTGTTCCTTTTTTTACCTCTTCAAAACTCCAACTTTTTTTTTTTTTTACCTCTTCAAAACTCAATTTTTTTTATTTTTTTTTTTTACCTCTTCAAAACTCCAACTTTTTTTTTTTTTTACCTCTTCAAAACTCAATTTTTTTTTTTTTTTTTTTTTACCTCTTCAAAACTCCAACATTGATTTTTTGTTCCTTTTTTTTGCCTCTTCAAAACTCTTTTTTTTTACCTCTTCAAAACTCCAACATTGATTTTATGTTCCTTTTTTTACCTCTTCAAAACTCCAATTTTTTTTTTTTTTTTTTTTACCTCTTCAAAACTCCAACTTTTTTTTTTTTTTTTTTTACCTCTTCAAAACTCCAACTTTTTTTTTTTTTTTTTTTTTTACCTCTTCAAAACTCCAACTTTTTTTTTTTTTACCTCTTCAAAACTCAATTTTTTTTTTTTTTTTTTTACCTCTTCAAAACTCCAACATTGATTTTTTGTTCCTTTTTTTACCTCTTCAAAACTCCAACTTTTTTTTTTTTTACCTCTTCAAAACTCAATTTTTTTATTTTTTTTTTTTACCTCTTCAAAACTCCAACTTTTTTTTTTTTTACCTCTTCAAAACTCAATTTTTTTTTATTTTTTTTTTTACCTCTTCAAAACTCCAACATTGATTTTTTGTTCCTTTTTTTTGCCTCTTCAAAACTCTTTTTTTTTACCTCTTCAAAACTCCAACATTGATTTTTTGTTCCTTTTTTTACCTCTTCAAAACTCCAAATTTTTTTTTTTTTTTTTTTACCTCTTCAAAACTCAATTTTTTTTTTTTTTTTTACCTCTTCAAAACTCCAACTTTTTTTTTTTGTTCCTTTTTTTACCTCTTCAAAACTCCAACTTTTTTTTTTTTTACCTCTTCAAAAGTCAATTTTTTTTTTTTTTTGTTTTTACCTCTTCAAAACTCCAACATTGATTTTTTGTTCCTTTTTTTACCTCTTCAAAACTCCAACTTTTTTTTTTTTTTACCTCTTCAAAAGTCAATTTTTTTTTTTTTTTTTTTACCTCTTCAAAACTCCAACATTTTTTTTTTTTTACCTCTTCAAAACTCCAACATTGATTTTTTGTTCCTTTTTTTACCTCTTCAAAACTCCACAATTTTTTTTATTTTTTTTTTTTACCTCTTCAAAACTCCAACTTTTTATTTTTTTTTACCTCTTCAAAACTCAATTTTTTTTTTTTTTTTTTTTACCTCTTCAAAACTCCAACATTGATTTTTTGTTCCTTTTTTTACCTCTTCAAAACTCCAACTTTTTTTTATTTTTTTTTTTACCTCTTCAAAACTCCAACATTGATTTTTTGTTCCTTTTTTTTTTTTTTTTTTTTACCTCTTCAAAACTCAATTTTTATTTTTTTTTTTTTTTTACCTCTTCAAAACTCCAACATTTTTTTTTTTTTTTACCTCTTCAAAACTCCAACATTGATTTTTTGTTCCTTTTTTTACCACTTCAAAACTCCAATTTCTTTTTTTTTTTTTTTTTTTACCTCTTCAAAACTCAATTTTTTTTTTTTTTTTACCTCTTCAAAACTCCAACTTTTTTTTTTTTTTACCTCTTCAAAACTCCACAATTTTTTTTTTTTTTTTTTTTACCACTTCAAAACTCCAACTTTTTTTTTTTTACCTCTTCAAAACTCCAACTTTTTTTTTTTTTTTTTACCTCTTCAAAACTCCAACATTTTTTTTTTTTTTACCTCTTCAAAACTCCAACATTGATTTTTTGTTCCTTTTTTTACCTCTTCAAAACTCCAACTTTTTATTTTTTTTCACCTCTTCAAAACTCAATTTTTTTTTTTTTTTTTTTACCTCTTCAAAACTCCAACATTGATTTTTTGTTCCTTTTTTTACCTCTTCAAAACTCAATTTTTTTTTTTTTTTTACCTCTTCAAAACTCCAACTTTTTTTTTTTTTTTACCTCTTCAAAACTCAATTTTTTTTTTTTTTTTTTACCTCTTCAAAACTCCAACATTTTTTTTTTTTTTACCTCTTCAAAACTCCAACATTGATTTTTTGTTCCTTTTTATACCTCTTCAAAACTCCACAATTTTTTCTATTTTTTTTTTTTACCTCTTCAAAACTCCAACTTTTTATTTTTTTTTACCTCTTCAAAACTCAATTTTTTTTTATTTTTTTTTTACCTCTTCAAAACTCCAACATTGATTTTTTGTTCCTTTTTTTACCTCTTCAAAACTCCAAATTTTTTTTTTTTTTTTTTTATCTCTTCAAAACTCCAATTTTTTTTTTTTTTTTTTACCTCTTCAAAACTCCAACATTGATTTTTTGTTCCTTTTTTTACCACTTCAAAACTCCAATTTCTTTTTCTTTTTTTTTTTTTTTACCTCTTCAAAACTCCAACTTTTTTTTTTTTTTACCTCTTCAAAACTCCACAATTTTTTTTTTTTTTTTTTTACCACTTCAAAACTCCAACTTTTTTTTTTTTACCTCTTCAAAACTCCAACTTTTTTTTTTTTTTTTTACCTCTTCAAAACTCCAACATTTTTTTTTTTTTTACCTCTTCAAAACTCCAACATTGATTTTTTGTTCCTTTTTTTACCTCTTCAAAACTCCAACTTTTTTTTTTTTTTTACTTCTTCAAAACTCAATTTTTTTTTTTTTTTTACCTCTTCAAAACTCCAACATTTTTTTTTTTTTACCTCTTCAAAACTCCAACATTGATTTTTTGTTCCTTTTTTTACCTCTTCAAAACTCCACAATTTTTTTTATATTTTATTTTTACCTCTTCAAAACTCAATTTTTTTTATTTTTTTTTTTTACCTCTTCAAAACTCCAACATTGATTTTTTGTTCCTTTTTTTACCTCTTCAAAACTCCAATTTTTTTTTTTTTTTTTTTACCTCTTCAAAACTCCAACTTTTTTTTTTTTTTTTTTACCTCTTCAAAACTCCAACTTTTTTTTTTTTTTTTTTTTTTACCTCTTCAAAACTCCAACTTTTTTTTTTTTTACCTCTTCAAAACTCAATTTTTTTTTTTTTTTTTTTACCTCTTCAAAACTCCAACATTGATTTTTTGTTCCTTTTTTTACCTCTTCAAAACTCCAACTTTTTTTTTTTTTTACCTCTTCAAAACTCAATTTTTTTTTTTTTTTTTTTTTACCTCTTCAAAACTCCAACTTTTTTTTTTTTTTACCTCTTCAAAACTCAATTTTTTTTTTTTTTTTTTTTTACCTCTTCAAAACTCCAACATTGATTTTTTGTTCCTTTTTTTTGCCTCTTCAAAACTCTTTTTTTTTACCTCTTCAAAACTCCAACATTGATTTTATGTTCCTTTTTTTACCTCTTCAAAACTCCAATTTTTTTTTTTTTTTTTTTTACCTCTTCAAAACTCCAACTTTTTTTTTTTTTTTTTTTACCTCTTCAAAACTCCAACTTTTTTTTTTTTTTTTTTTTTACCTCTTCAAAACTCCAACTTTTTTTTTTTTTACCTCTTCAAAACTCAATTTTTTTTTTTTTTTTTTTACCTCTTCAAAACTCCAACATTGATTTTTTGTTCCTTTTTTTACCTCTTCAAAACTCCAACTTTTTTTTTTTTTACCTCTTCAAAACTCAATTTTTTTATTTTTTTTTTTTACCTCTTCAAAACTCCAACTTTTTTTTTTTTTACCTCTTCAAAACTCAATTTTTTTTTTTTTTTTTTTTACCTCTTCAAAACTCCAACATTGATTTTTTGTTCCTTTTTTTTGCCTCTTCAAAACTCTTTTTTTTTACCTCTTCAAAACTCCAACATTGATTTTTTGTTCCTTTTTTTACCTCTTCAAAACTCAATTTTTTTATTTTTTTTTTTTACCTCTTCAAAACTCCAACTTTTTTTTTTTTTACCTCTTCAAAACTCAATTTTTTTTTTTTTTTTTTTTTACCTCTTCAAAACTCCAACATTGATTTTTTGTTCCTTTTTTTTGCCTCTTCAAAACTCTTTTTTTTTTACCTCTTCAAAACTCCAACATTGATTTTTTGTTCCTTTTTTTACCTCTTCAAAACTCCAAATTTTTTTTTTTTTTTTTTTTACCTCTTCAAAACTCAATTTTTTTTTTTTTTTTTACCTCCTCAAAACTCCAACTTTTTTTTTTTGTTCCTTTTTTTACCTCTTCAAAACTCCAACTTTTTTTTTTTTTACCTCTTCAAAAGTCAATTTTTTTTTTTTTTTGTTTTTACCTCTTCAAAACTCCAACATTGATTTTTTGTTCCTTTTTTTACCTCTTCAAAACTCCAACTTTTTTTTTTTTTTACCTCTTCAAAAGTCAATTTTTTTTTTTTTTTTTTTTTACCTCTTCAAAACTCCAACTTTTTTTTTTTTTTTTTTTACCTCTTCAAAACTCCAACATTTTTTTTTTTTACCTCTTCAAAACTCCAACATTGATTTTTTGTTCCTTTTTTTACCTCTTCAAAACTCCACAATTTTTTTTATATTTTATTTTTACCTCTTCAAAACTCAATTTTTTTTTTTTTTTTTTTTTACCTCTTCAAAACTCCAACATTGATTTTTTGTTCCTTTTTTTACCTCTTCAAAACTCCAATTTTTTTTTTTTTTTTTTTTACCTCTTCAAAACTCCAACTTTTTTTTTTTTTTTTTTTACCTCTTCAAAACTCCAACTTTTTTTTTTTTTTTTTTTTTTACCTCTTCAAAACTCCAACATTGATTTTTTGTTCCTTTTTTTACCTCTTCAAAACTCCAACTTTTTTTTTTTTTTACCTCTTCAAAACTCAAATTTTTTTTATTTTTTTTTTTACCTCTTCAAAACTCCAACTTTTTTTTTTTTTTACCTCTTCAAAACTCAATTTTTTTTTTTTTTTTTTTTTACCTCTTCAAAACTCCAACATTGATTTTTTGTTCCTTTTTTTTGCCTCTTCAAAACTCTTTTTTTTTACCTCTTCAAAACTCCAACATTGATTTTTTGTTCCTTTTTTTACCTCTTCAAAACTCCAAATTTTTTTTTTTTTTTTTTTTTACCTCTTCAAAACTCAATTTTTTTTTTTTTTTTTACCTCTTCAAAACTCCAACTTTTTTTTTTTTTTACCTCTTCAAAACTCTACAATTTTTTTTTTTTTTTTTTTTTTACCTCTTCAAGACTCCAATATTTTTTTTTTTTTTTACCTCTTCAAAACTCCAACTTTTTTTTTTTTTTACCTCTTCAAAACTCCAACTTTTTTTTTTTTTTACCTCTTCAAAACTCCAACTTTTTTTTTTTTTACCTCTTCAAAACTCAATTTTTTTTTTTTTTTTTTTTTTACCTCTTCAAAACTCCAACATTGATTTTTTGTTCCTTTTTTTACCTCTTCAAAACTCCAATTTTTTTTTTTTTTTTTTTTTAACTCTTCAAAACTCAATTTTTTTTTTTTTTTTTTTACCTCTTCAAAACTCCAACTTTTTTTTTTTTTTTACCTCTTCAAAACTCCAACTTTTTTTTTTTTTTACCTCTTCAAAACTCCAACTTTTTTTTTTTTTTACCTCTTCAAAACTCAATTTTTTTTTTTTTTTTTTACCTCTTCAAAACTCCAACATTGATTTTTTGTTCCTTTTTATACCTCTTCAAAACTCCACAATTTTTTTTTTTTTTTTTTTTTACCTCTTCAAAACTCCAAATTTTTTTTTTTTTTTTACCTCTTCAAAACTCCAACATTGATTTTTTGTTCCTTTTTTTACCTCTTCAAAACTCCACAATTTTTTTTATATTTTATTTTTACCTCTTCAAAACTCAATTTTTTTTATTTTTTTTTTTACCTCTTCAAAACTCCAACATTGATTTTTTGTTCCTTTTTTTACCTCTTCAAAACTCCAATTTTTTTTTTTTTTTTTTTTACCTCTTCAAAACTCCAACTTTTTTTTTTTTTTTTTTTACCTCTTCAAAACTCCAACTTTTTTTTTTTTTTTTTTTTTTACCTCTTCAAAACTCCAACTTTTTTTTTTTTTACCTCTTCAAAACTCAATTTTTTTTTTTTTTTTTTTACCTCTTCAAAACTCCAACATTGATTTTTTGTTCCTTTTTTTACCTCTTCAAAACTCCAACTTTTTTTTTTTTTTACCTCTTCAAAACTCAATTTTTTTTTTTTTTTTTTTTTACCTCTTCAAAACTCCAACTTTTTTTTTTTTTTACCTCTTCAAAACTCAATTTTTTTTTTTTTTTTTTTTTACCTCTTCAAAACTCCAACATTGATTTTTTGTTCCTTTTTTTTGCCTCTTCAAAACTCTTTTTTTTTACCTCTTCAAAACTCCAACATTGATTTTATGTTCCTTTTTTTACCTCTTCAAAACTCCAATTTTTTTTTTTTTTTTTTTTACCTCTTCAAAACTCCAACTTTTTTTTTTTTTTTTTTTACCTCTTCAAAACTCCAACATTGATTTTTTGTTCCTTTTTTTACCTCTTCAAAACTCCAACTTTTTTTTTTTTTACCTCTTCAAAACTCAATTTTTTTTTTTTTTTTTTTTACCTCTTCAAAACTCCAACATTGATTTTATGTTCCTTTTTTTACCTCTTCAAAACTCAATTTTTTTATTTTTTTTTTTTACCTCTTCAAAACTCCAACATTGATTTTATGTTCCTTTTTTTACCTCTTCAAAACTCCAATTTTTTTTTTTTTTTTTTTTACCTCTTCAAAACTCAATTTTTTTTTTTTTTTTTTTACCTCTTCAAAACTCCAACATTGATTTTTTGTTCCTTTTTTTACCTCTTCAAAACTCCAACTTTTTTTTTTTTTACCTCTTCAAAACTCAATTTTTTTATTTTTTTTTTTTACCTCTTCAAAACTCCAATTTTTTTTTTTTTTACCTCTTCAAAACTCAATTTTTTTTTTTTTTTTTTTTTACCTCTTCAAAACTCCAACATTGATTTTTTGTTCCTTTTTTTTGCCTCTTCAAAACTCTTTTTTTTTACCTCTTCAAAACTCCAACATTGATTTTTTGTTCCTTTTTTTACCTCTTCAAAACTCCAATTTTTTTTTTTTTTTTTTTTACCTCTTCAAAACTCCAACTTTTTTTTTTTTTTTTTTTACCTCTTCAAAACTCCAACTTTTTTTTTTTTTTTTTTTTTTACCTCTTCAAAACTCCAACTTTTTTTTTTTTTACCTCTTCAAAACTCAATTTTTTTTTTTTTTTTTTTACCTCTTCAAAACTCCAACATTGATTTTTTGTTCCTTTTTTTACCTCTTCAAAACTCCAACTTTTTTTTTTTTTTACCTCTTCAAAACTCAATTTTTTTTTTTTTTTTTTTTTACCTCTTCAAAACTCCAACTTTTTTTTTTTTTTACCTCTTCAAAACTCAATTTTTTTTTTTTTTTTTTTTTACCTCTTCAAAACTCCAACATTGATTTTTTGTTCCTTTTTTTTGCCTCTTCAAAACTCTTTTTTTTTACCTCTTCAAAACTCCAACATTGATTTTATGTTCCTTTTTTTACCTCTTCAAAACTCCAATTTTTTTTTTTTTTTTTTTTACCTCTTCAAAACTCCAACTTTTTTTTTTTTTTTTTTTACCTCTTCAAAACTCCAACATTGATTTTTTGTTCCTTTTTTTACCTCTTCAAAACTCCAACTTTTTTTTTTTTTACCTCTTCAAAACTCAATTTTTTTTTTTTTTTTTTTTACCTCTTCAAAACTCCAACATTGATTTTATGTTCCTTTTTTTACCTCTTCAAAACTCAATTTTTTTTTTTTTTTTTTTTACCTCTTCAAAACTCCAACATTGATTTTATGTTCCTTTTTTTACCTCTTCAAAACTCCAATTTTTTTTTTTTTTTTTTTTACCTCTTCAAAACTCAATTTTTTTTTTTTTTTTTTTACCTCTTCAAAACTCCAACATTGATTTTTTGTTCCTTTTTTTACCTCTTCAAAACTCCAACTTTTTTTTTTTTTACCTCTTCAAAACTCAATTTTTTTATTTTTTTTTTTTACCTCTTCAAAACTCCAATTTTTTTTTTTTTTACCTCTTCAAAACTCAATTTTTTTTTTTTTTTTTTTTTACCTCTTCAAAACTCCAACATTGATTTTTTGTTCCTTTTTTTTGCCTCTTCAAAACTCTTTTTTTTTACCTCTTCAAAACTCCAACATTGATTTTTTGTTCCTTTTTTTACCTCTTCAAAACTCCAAATTTTTTTTTTTTTTTTTTTTTACCTCTTCAAAACTCAATTTTTTTTATTTTTTTTTACCTCTTCAAAACTCCAACTTTTTTTTTTTGTTCCTTTTTTTACCTCTTCAAAACTCCAACTTTTTTTTTTTTTACCTCTTCAAAAGTCAATTTTTTTTTTTTTTTGTTTTTACCTCTTCAAAACTCCAACATTGATTTTTTGTTCCTTTTTTTACCTCTTCAAAACTCCAACTTTTTTTTTTTTTTACCTCTTCAAAAGTCAATTTTTTTTTTTTTTTTTTTTTACCTCTTCAAAACTCCAACATTTTTTTTTTTTTACCTCTTCAAAACTCCAACATTGATTTTTTGTTCCTTTTTTTACCTCTTCAAAACTCCACAATTTTTTTTTTTTTTTTTTTTTACCTCTTCAAAACTCCAACTTTTTATTTTTTTTTACCTCTTCAAAACTCAATTTTTTTTTTTTTTTTTTTTACCTCTTCAAAACTCCAACTTTTTTTTTTTTTTTACTTCTTCAAAACTCAATTTTTTTTTTTTTTTTTTTACCTCTTCAAAACTCCAACATTTTTTTTTTTTTACCTCTTCAAAACTCCAACATTGATTTTTTGTTCCTTTTTTTACCTCTTCAAAACTCCACAATTTTTTTTATATTTTATTTTTACCTCTTCAAAACTCAATTTTTTTTATTTTTTTTTTTTACCTCTTCAAAACTCCAACATTGATTTTTTGTTCCTTTTTTTACCTCTTCAAAACTCCAATTTTTTTTTTTTTTTTTTTTACCTCTTCAAAACTCCAACTTTTTTTTTTTTTTTTTTTACCTCTTCAAAACTCCAACTTTTTTTTTTTTTTTTTTTTTTACCTCTTCAAAACTCCAACTTTTTTTTTTTTTACCTCTTCAAAACTCAATTTTTTTTTTTTTTTTTTTACCTCTTCAAAACTCCAACATTGATTTTTTGTTCCTTTTTTTACCTCTTCAAAACTCCAACTTTTTTTTTTTTTTACCTCTTCAAAACTCAATTTTTTTTATTTTTTTTTTTTACCTCTTCAAAACTCCAACTTTTTTTTTTTTTTACCTCTTCAAAACTCAATTTTTTTTTTTTTTTTTTTTTACCTCTTCAAAACTCCAACATTGATTTTTTGTTCCTTTTTTTTGCCTCTTCAAAACTCTTTTTTTTTACCTCTTCAAAACTCCAACATTGATTTTATGTTCCTTTTTTTACCTCTTCAAAACTCCAATTTTTTTTTTTTTTTTTTTTACCTCTTCAAAACTCCAACTTTTTTTTTTTTTTTTTTTACCTCTTCAAAACTCCAACTTTTTTTTTTTTTTTTTTTTTTACCTCTTCAAAACTCCAACTTTTTTTTTTTTTACCTCTTCAAAACTCAATTTTTTTTTTTTTTTTTTTTACCTCTTCAAAACTCCAACATTGATTTTTTGTTCCTTTTTTTACCTCTTCAAAACTCCAACTTTTTTTTTTTTTACCTCTTCAAAACTCAATTTTTTTATTTTTTTTTTTTACCTCTTCAAAACTCCAACTTTTTTTTTTTTTACCTCTTCAAAACTCAATTTTTTTTTATTTTTTTTTTTACCTCTTCAAAACTCCAACATTGATTTTTTGTTCCTTTTTTTTGCCTCTTCAAAACTCTTTTTTTTTACCTCTTCAAAACTCCAACATTGATTTTTTGTTCCTTTTTTTACCTCTTCAAAACTCCAAATTTTTTTTTTTTTTTTTTTACCTCTTCAAAACTCAATTTTTTTTTTTTTTTTTACCTCTTCAAAACTCCAACTTTTTTTTTTTGTTCCTTTTTTTACCTCTTCAAAACTCCAACTTTTTTTTTTTTTACCTCTTCAAAAGTCAATTTTTTTTTTTTTTTGTTTTTACCTCTTCAAAACTCCAACATTGATTTTTTGTTCCTTTTTTTACCTCTTCAAAACTCCAACTTTTTTTTTTTTTTACCTCTTCAAAAGTCAATTTTTTTTTTTTTTTTTTTACCTCTTCAAAACTCCAACATTTTTTTTTTTTTACCTCTTCAAAACTCCAACATTGATTTTTTGTTCCTTTTTTTACCTCTTCAAAACTCCACAATTTTTTTTATTTTTTTTTTTTACCTCTTCAAAACTCCAACTTTTTATTTTTTTTTACCTCTTCAAAACTCAATTTTTTTTTTTTTTTTTTTTACCTCTTCAAAACTCCAACATTGATTTTTTGTTCCTTTTTTTACCTCTTCAAAACTCCAACTTTTTTTTATTTTTTTTTTTACCTCTTCAAAACTCCAACATTGATTTTTTGTTCCTTTTTTTTTTTTTTTTTTTACCTCTTCAAAACTCAATTTTTATTTTTTTTTTTTTTTTACCTCTTCAAAACTCCAACATTTTTTTTTTTTTTTACCTCTTCAAAACTCCAACATTGATTTTTTGTTCCTTTTTTTACCACTTCAAAACTCCAATTTCTTTTTTTTTTTTTTTTTTTACCTCTTCAAAACTCAATTTTTTTTTTTTTTTTACCTCTTCAAAACTCCAACTTTTTTTTTTTTTTACCTCTTCAAAACTCCACAATTTTTTTTTTTTTTTTTTTTACCACTTCAAAACTCCAACTTTTTTTTTTTTACCTCTTCAAAACTCCAACTTTTTTTTTTTTTTTTTACCTCTTCAAAACTCCAACATTTTTTTTTTTTTTACCTCTTCAAAACTCCAACATTGATTTTTTGTTCCTTTTTTTACCTCTTCAAAACTCCAACTTTTTATTTTTTTTCACCTCTTCAAAACTCAATTTTTTTTTTTTTTTTTTACCTCTTCAAAACTCCAACATTGATTTTTTGTTCCTTTTTTTACCTCTTCAAAACTCAATTTTTTTTTTTTTTTTACCTCTTCAAAACTCCAACTTTTTTTTTTTTTTTACCTCTTCAAAACTCAATTTTTTTTTTTTTTTTTTACCTCTTCAAAACTCCAACATTTTTTTTTTTTTTACCTCTTCAAAACTCCAACATTGATTTTTTGTTCCTTTTTATACCTCTTCAAAACTCCACAATTTTTTCTATTTTTTTTTTTTACCTCTTCAAAACTCCAACTTTTTATTTTTTTTTACCTCTTCAAAACTCAATTTTTTTTTATTTTTTTTTTACCTCTTCAAAACTCCAACATTGATTTTTTGTTCCTTTTTTTACCTCTTCAAAACTCCAAATTTTTTTTTTTTTTTTTTTATCTCTTCAAAACTCCAATTTTTTTTTTTTTTTTTTACCTCTTCAAAACTCCAACATTGATTTTTTGTTCCTTTTTTTACCACTTCAAAACTCCAATTTCTTTTTCTTTTTTTTTTTTTTTACCTCTTCAAAACTCCAACTTTTTTTTTTTTTTACCTCTTCAAAACTCCACAATTTTTTTTTTTTTTTTTTTTTACCACTTCAAAACTCCAACTTTTTTTTTTTTACCTCTTCAAAACTCCAACTTTTTTTTTTTTTTTTTACCTCTTCAAAACTCCAACATTTTTTTTTTTTTTACCTCTTCAAAACTCCAACATTGATTTTTTGTTCCTTTTTTTACCTCTTCAAAACTCCAACTTTTTTTTTTTTTTTACTTCTTCAAAACTCAATTTTTTTTTTTTTTTTACCTCTTCAAAACTCCAACATTTTTTTTTTTTTACCTCTTCAAAACTCCAACATTGATTTTTTGTTCCTTTTTTTACCTCTTCAAAACTCCACAATTTTTTTTATATTTTATTTTTACCTCTTCAAAACTCAATTTTTTTTATTTTTTTTTTTTACCTCTTCAAAACTCCAACATTGATTTTTTGTTCCTTTTTTTACCTCTTCAAAACTCCAATTTTTTTTTTTTTTTTTTTTACCTCTTCAAAACTCCAACTTTTTTTTTTTTTTTTTTACCTCTTCAAAACTCCAACTTTTTTTTTTTTTTTTTTTTTTACCTCTTCAAAACTCCAACTTTTTTTTTTTTTACCTCTTCAAAACTCAATTTTTTTTTTTTTTTTTTTACCTCTTCAAAACTCCAACATTGATTTTTTGTTCCTTTTTTTACCTCTTCAAAACTCCAACTTTTTTTTTTTTTTACCTCTTCAAAACTCAATTTTTTTTTTTTTTTTTTTTTACCTCTTCAAAACTCCAACTTTTTTTTTTTTTTACCTCTTCAAAACTCAATTTTTTTTTTTTTTTTTTTTTACCTCTTCAAAACTCCAACATTGATTTTTTGTTCCTTTTTTTTGCCTCTTCAAAACTCTTTTTTTTTACCTCTTCAAAACTCCAACATTGATTTTATGTTCCTTTTTTTACCTCTTCAAAACTCCAATTTTTTTTTTTTTTTTTTTTACCTCTTCAAAACTCCAACTTTTTTTTTTTTTTTTTTTACCTCTTCAAAACTCCAACTTTTTTTTTTTTTTTTTTTTTACCTCTTCAAAACTCCAACTTTTTTTTTTTTTACCTCTTCAAAACTCAATTTTTTTTTTTTTTTTTTTACCTCTTCAAAACTCCAACATTGATTTTTTGTTCCTTTTTTTACCTCTTCAAAACTCCAACTTTTTTTTTTTTTACCTCTTCAAAACTCAATTTTTTTATTTTTTTTTTTTACCTCTTCAAAACTCCAACTTTTTTTTTTTTTACCTCTTCAAAACTCAATTTTTTTTTTTTTTTTTTTTACCTCTTCAAAACTCCAACATTGATTTTTTGTTCCCTTTTTTTGCCTCTTCAAAACTCTTTTTTTTTACCTCTTCAAAACTCCAACATTGATTTTTTGTTCCTTTTTTTACCTCTTCAAAACTCAATTTTTTTATTTTTTTTTTTTACCTCTTCAAAACTCCAACTTTTTTTTTTTTTACCTCTTCAAAACTCAATTTTTTTTTTTTTTTTTTTTTACCTCTTCAAAACTCCAACATTGATTTTTTGTTCCTTTTTTTTGCCTCTTCAAAACTCTTTTTTTTTTACCTCTTCAAAACTCCAACATTGATTTTTTGTTCCTTTTTTTACCTCTTCAAAACTCCAAATTTTTTTTTTTTTTTTTTTTACCTCTTCAAAACTCAATTTTTTTTTTTTTTTTTACCTCCTCAAAACTCCAACTTTTTTTTTTTGTTCCTTTTTTTACCTCTTCAAAACTCCAACTTTTTTTTTTTTTACCTCTTCAAAAGTCAATTTTTTTTTTTTTTTGTTTTTACCTCTTCAAAACTCCAACATTGATTTTTTGTTCCTTTTTTTACCTCTTCAAAACTCCAACTTTTTTTTTTTTTTACCTCTTCAAAAGTCAATTTTTTTTTTTTTTTTTTTTTACCTCTTCAAAACTCCAACTTTTTTTTTTTTTTTTTTTACCTCTTCAAAACTCCAACATTTTTTTTTTTTACCTCTTCAAAACTCCAACATTGATTTTTTGTTCCTTTTTTTACCTCTTCAAAACTCCACAATTTTTTTTATATTTTATTTTTACCTCTTCAAAACTCAATTTTTTTTTTTTTTTTTTTTTACCTCTTCAAAACTCCAACATTGATTTTTTGTTCCTTTTTTTACCTCTTCAAAACTCCAATTTTTTTTTTTTTTACCTCTTCAAAACTCCAACTTTTTTTTTTTTTTTTTTTACCTCTTCAAAACTCCAACTTTTTTTTTTTTTTTTTTTTTTACCTCTTCAAAACTCCAACATTGATTTTTTGTTCCTTTTTTTACCTCTTCAAAACTCCAACTTTTTTTTTTTTTTACCTCTTCAAAACTCAAATTTTTTTTATTTTTTTTTTTACCTCTTCAAAACTCCAACTTTTTTTTTTTTTTACCTCTTCAAAACTCAATTTTTTTTTTTTTTTTTTTTTACCTCTTCAAAACTCCAACATTGATTTTTTGTTCCTTTTTTTTGCCTCTTCAAAACTCTTTTTTTTTACCTCTTCAAAACTCCAACATTGATTTTTTGTTCCTTTTTTTACCTCTTCAAAACTCCAAATTTTTTTTTTTTTTTTTTTTTACCTCTTCAAAACTCAATTTTTTTTTTTTTTTTTACCTCTTCAAAACTCCAACTTTTTTTTTTTTTTACCTCTTCAAAACTCTACAATTTTTTTTTTTTTTTTTTTTTACCTCTTCAAGACTCCAATATTTTTTTTTTTTTTTACCTCTTCAAAACTCCAACTTTTTTTTTTTTTTACCTCTTCAAAACTCCAACTTTTTTTTTTTTTTACCTCTTCAAAACTCCAACTTTTTTTTTTTTTACCTCTTCAAAACTCAATTTTTTTTTTTTTTTTTTTTTACCTCTTCAAAACTCCAACATTGATTTTTTGTTCCTTTTTTTACCTCTTCAAAACTCCAATTTTTTTTTTTTTTTTTTTTAACTCTTCAAAACTCAATTTTTTTTTTTTTTTTTTTACCTCTTCAAAACTCCAACTTTTTTTTTTTTTTTACCTCTTCAAAACTCCAACTTTTTTTTTTTTTTACCTCTTCAAAACTCCAACTTTTTTTTTTTTTTACCTCTTCAAAACTCAATTTTTTTTTTTTTTTTTTACCTCTTCAAAACTCCAACATTGATTTTTTGTTCCTTTTTATACCTCTTCAAAACTCCACAATTTTTTTTTTTTTTTTTTTTTACCTCTTCAAAACTCCAAATTTTTTTTTTTTTTTTACCTCTTCAAAACTCCAACATTGATTTTTTGTTCCTTTTTTTACCTCTTCAAAACTCCACAATTTTTTTTATATTTTATTTTTACCTCTTCAAAACTCAATTTTTTTTATTTTTACCTCTTCAAAACTCCAACATTGATTTTTTGTTCCTTTTTTTACCTCTTCAAAACTCCAATTTTTTTTTATTTTTTTTTTACCTCTTCAAAACTCCAACTTTTTTTTTTTTTTTTTTTACCTCTTCAAAACTCCAACTTTTTTTTTTTTTTTTTTTTTTTACCTCTTCAAAACTCCAACTTTTTTTTTTTTTACCTCTTCAAAACTCAATTTTTTTTTTTTTTTTTTTACCTCTTCAAAACTCCAACATTGATTTTTTGTTCCTTTTTTTACCTCTTCAAAACTCCAACTTTTTTTTTTTTTTACCTCTTCAAAACTCAATTTTTTTTTTTTTTTTTTTTTACCTCTTCAAAACTCCAACTTTTTTTTTTTTTTACCTCTTCAAAACTCAATTTTTTTTTTTTTTTTTTTTTACCTCTTCAAAACTCCAACATTGATTTTTTGTTCCTTTTTTTTGCCTCTTCAAAACTCTTTTTTTTTACCTCTTCAAAACTCCAACATTGATTTTATGTTCCTTTTTTTACCTCTTCAAAACTCCAATTTTTTTTTTTTTTTTTTTTTACCTCTTCAAAACTCCAACTTTTTTTTTTTTTTTTTTTACCTCTTCAAAACTCCAACATTGATTTTTTGTTCCTTTTTTTACCTCTTCAAAACTCCAACTTTTTTTTTTTTTACCTCTTCAAAACTCAATTTTTTTTTTTTTTTTTTTTACCTCTTCAAAACTCCAACATTGATTTTATGTTCCTTTTTTTACCTCTTCAAAACTCAATTTTTTTATTTTTTTTTTTTACCTCTTCAAAACTCCAACATTGATTTTATGTTCCTTTTTTTACCTCTTCAAAACTCCAATTTTTTTTTTTTTTTTTTTTACCTCTTCAAAACTCAATTTTTTTTTTTTTTTTTTTACCTCTTCAAAACTCCAACATTGATTTTTTGTTCCTTTTTTTACCTCTTCAAAACTCCAACTTTTTTTTTTTTTACCTCTTCAAAACTCAATTTTTTTATTTTTTTTTTTTACCTCTTCAAAACTCCAATTTTTTTTTTTTTTACCTCTTCAAAACTCAATTTTTTTTTTTTTTTTTTTTTACCTCTTCAAAACTCCAACATTGATTTTTTGTTCCTTTTTTTTGCCTCTTCAAAACTCTTTTTTTTTACCTCTTCAAAACTCCAACATTGATTTTTTGTTCCTTTTTTTACCTCTTCAAAACTCCAATTTTTTTTTTTTTTTTTTTTACCTCTTCAAAACTCCAACTTTTTTTTTTTTTTTTTTTACCTCTTCAAAACTCCAACTTTTTTTTTTTTTTTTTTTTTTACCTCTTCAAAACTCCAACTTTTTTTTTTTTACCTCTTCAAAACTCAATTTTTTTTTTTTTTTTTTTTACCTCTTCAAAACTCCAACATTGATTTTTTGTTCCTTTTTTTACCTCTTCAAAACTCCAACTTTTTTTTTTTTTTACCTCTTCAAAACTCAATTTTTTTTTTTTTTTTTTTTTTACCTCTTCAAAACTCCAACTTTTTTTTTTTTTTACCTCTTCAAAACTCAATTTTTTTTTTTTTTTTTTTTTTACCTCTTCAAAACTCCAACATTGATTTTTTGTTCCTTTTTTTTGCCTCTTCAAAACTCTTTTTTTTTACCTCTTCAAAACTCCAACATTGATTTTATGTTCCTTTTTTTACCTCTTCAAACTCCAATTTTTTTTTTTTTTTTTTTACCTCTTCAAAACTCCAACTTTTTTTTTTTTTTTTTTTACCTCTTCAAAACTCCAACATTGATTTTTTGTTCCTTTTTTTACCTCTTCAAAACTCCAACTTTTTTTTTTTTTACCTCTTCAAAACTCAATTTTTTTTTTTTTTTTTTTACCTCTTCAAAACTCCAACATTGATTTTATGTTCCTTTTTTTACCTCTTCAAAACTCAATTTTTTTTTTTTTTTTTTTTACCTCTTCAAAACTCCAACATTGATTTTATGTTCCTTTTTTTACCTCTTCAAAACTCCAATTTTTTTTTTTTTTTTTTTACCTCTTCAAAACTCAATTTTTTTTTTTTTTTTTTTACCTCTTCAAAACTCCAACATTGATTTTTTGTTCCTTTTTTTACCTCTTCAAAACTCCAACTTTTTTTTTTTTTACCTCTTCAAAACTCAATTTTTTTATTTTTTTTTTTTACCTCTTCAAAACTCCAATTTTTTTTTTTTTTACCTCTTCAAAACTCAATTTTTTTTTTTTTTTTTTTTTTACCTCTTCAAAACTCCAACATTGATTTTTTGTTCCTTTTTTTTGCCTCTTCAAAACTCTTTTTTTTTACCTCTTCAAAACTCCAACATTGATTTTTTGTTCCTTTTTTTACCTCTTCAAAACTCCAAATTTTTTTTTTTTTTTTTTTTTACCTCTTCAAAACTCAATTTTTTTTATTTTTTTTTACCTCTTCAAAACTCCAACTTTTTTTTTTTGTTCCTTTTTTTACCTCTTCAAAACTCCAACTTTTTTTTTTTTTACCTCTTCAAAAGTCAATTTTTTTTTTTTTTTGTTTTTACCTCTTCAAAACTCCAACATTGATTTTTTGTTCCTTTTTTTACCTCTTCAAAACTCCAACTTTTTTTTTTTTTTACCTCTTCAAAAGTCAATTTTTTTTTTTTTTTTTTTTTACCTCTTCAAAACTCCAACATTTTTTTTTTTTTACCTCTTCAAAACTCCAACATTGATTTTTTGTTCCTTTTTTTACCTCTTCAAAACTCCACAATTTTTTTTTTTTTTTTTTTTACCTCTTCAAAACTCCAACTTTTTATTTTTTTTTACCTCTTCAAAACTCAATTTTTTTTTTTTTTTTTTTTACCTCTTCAAAACTCCAACTTTTTTTTTTTTTTTACTTCTTCAAAACTCAATTTTTTTTTTTTTTTTTTTACCTCTTCAAAACTCCAACATTTTTTTTTTTTTACCTCTTCAAAACTCCAACATTGATTTTTTGTTCCTTTTTTTACCTCTTCAAAACTCCACAATTTTTTTTATATTTTATTTTTACCTCTTCAAAACTCAATTTTTTTTATTTTTTTTTTTTACCTCTTCAAAACTCCAACATTGAATTTTTGTTCCTTTTTTTACCTCTTCAAAACTCCAATTTTTTTTTTTTTTTTTTTTACCTCTTCAAAACTCCAACTTTTTTTTTTTTTTTTTTTACCTCTTCAAAACTCCAACTTTTTTTTTTTTTTTTTTTTTTACCTCTTCAAAACTCCAACTTTTTTTTTTTTTACCTCTTCAAAACTCAATTTTTTTTTTTTTTTTTTTACCTCTTCAAAACTCCAACATTGATTTTTTGTTCCTTTTTTTACCTCTTCAAAACTCCAACTTTTTTTTTTTTTTACCTCTTCAAAACTCAATTTTTTTTATTTTTTTTTTTTACCTCTTCAAAACTCCAACTTTTTTTTTTTTTTACCTCTTCAAAACTCAATTTTTTTTTTTTTTTTTTTTTACCTCTTCAAAACTCCAACATTGATTTTTTGTTCCTTTTTTTTGCCTCTTCAAAACTCTTTTTTTTTACCTCTTCAAAACTCCAACATTGATTTTATGTTCCTTTTTTTACCTCTTCAAAACTCCAATTTTTTTTTTTTTTTTTTTTACCTCTTCAAAACTCCAACTTTTTTTTTTTTTTTTTTTACCTCTTCAAAACTCCAACTTTTTTTTTTTTTTTTTTTTTAACCTCTTCAAAACTCCAACTTTTTTTTTTTTTACCTCTTCAAAACTCAATTTTTTTTTTTTTTTTTTTTACCTCTTCAAAACTCCAACATTGATTTTTTGTTCCTTTTTTTACCTCTTCAAAACTCCAACTTTTTTTTTTTTTACCTCTTCAAAACTCAATTTTTTTATTTTTTTTTTTACCTCTTCAAAACTCCAACTTTTTTTTTTTTTACCTCTTCAAAACTCAATTTTTTTTTATTTTTTTTTTTACCTCTTCAAAACTCCAACATTGATTTTTTGTTCCTTTTTTTTGCCTCTTCAAAACTCTTTTTTTTTACCTCTTCAAAACTCCAACATTGATTTTTTGTTCCTTTTTTTACCTCTTCAAAACTCCAAATTTTTTTTTTTTTTTTTTTACCTCTTCAAAACTCAATTTTTTTTTTTTTTTTTACCTCTTCAAAACTCCAACTTTTTTTTTTTGTTCCTTTTTTTACCTCTTCAAAACTCCAACTTTTTTTTTTTTTACCTCTTCAAAAGTCAATTTTTTTTTTTTTTTGTTTTTACCTCTTCAAAACTCCAACATTGATTTTTTGTTCCTTTTTTTACCTCTTCAAAACTCCAACTTTTTTTTTTTTTTACCTCTTCAAAAGTCAATTTTTTTTTTTTTTTTTTACCTCTTCAAAACTCCAACATTTTTTTTTTTTTACCTCTTCAAAACTCCAACATTGATTTTTTGTTCCTTTTTTTACCTCTTCAAAACTCCACAATTTTTTTTATTTTTTTTTTTTACCTCTTCAAAACTCCAACTTTTTATTTTTTTTTACCTCTTCAAAACTCAATTTTTTTTTTTTTTTTTTTTACCTCTTCAAAACTCCAACATTGATTTTTTGTTCCTTTTTTTACCTCTTCAAAACTCCAACTTTTTTTTATTTTTTTTTTTACCTCTTCAAAACTCCAACATTGATTTTTTGTTCCTTTTTTTTTTTTTTTTTTTTACCTCTTCAAAACTCAATTTTTATTTTTTTTTTTTTTTTACCTCTTCAAAACTCCAACATTTTTTTTTTTTTTTACCTCTTCAAAACTCCAACATTGATTTTTTGTTCCTTTTTTTACCACTTCAAAACTCCAATTTCTTTTTTTTTTTTTTTTTTACCTCTTCAAAACTCAATTTTTTTTTTTTTTTTACCTCTTCAAAACTCCAACTTTTTTTTTTTTTTACCTCTTCAAAACTCCACAATTTTTTTTTTTTTTTTTTTTACCACTTCAAAACTCCAACTTTTTTTTTTTTACCTCTTCAAAACTCCAACTTTTTTTTTTTTTTTTTACCTCTTCAAAACTCCAACATTTTTTTTTTTTTTACCTCTTCAAAACTCCAACATTGATTTTTTGTTCCTTTTTTTACCTCTTCAAAACTCCAACTTTTTATTTTTTTTCACCTCTTCAAAACTCAATTTTTTTTTTTTTTTTTTTACCTCTTCAAAACTCCAACATTGATTTTTTGTTCCTTTTTTTACCTCTTCAAAACTCAATTTTTTTTTTTTTTTACCTCTTCAAAACTCCAACTTTTTTTTTTTTTTTACCTCTTCAAAACTCAATTTTTTTTTTTTTTTTTACCTCTTCAAAACTCCAACATTTTTTTTTTTTTTACCTCTTCAAAACTCCAACATTGATTTTTTGTTCCTTTTTATACCTCTTCAAAACTCCACAATTTTTTCTATTTTTTTTTTTTACCTCTTCAAAACTCCAACTTTTTATTTTTTTTTACCTCTTCAAAACTCAATTTTTTTTTATTTTTTTTTTACCTCTTCAAAACTCCAACATTGATTTTTTGTTCCTTTTTTTACCTCTTCAAAACTCCAAATTTTTTTTTTTTTTTTTTTATCTCTTCAAAACTCCAATTTTTTTTTTTTTTTTTTACCTCTTCAAAACTCCAACATTGATTTTTTGTTCCTTTTTTTACCACTTCAAAACTCCAATTTCTTTTTTTTTTTTTTTTTTTACCTCTTCAAAACTCCAACTTTTTTTTTTTTTTACCTCTTCAAAACTCCACAATTTTTTTTTTTTTTTTTTTACCACTTCAAAACTCCAACTTTTTTTTTTTTACCTCTTCAAAACTCCAACTTTTTTTTTTTTTTTTTACCTCTTCAAAACTCCAACATTTTTTTTTTTTTTACCTCTTCAAAACTCCAACATTGATTTTTTGTTCCTTTTTTTACCTCTTCAAAACTCCAACTTTTTTTTTTTTTTTACTTCTTCAAAACTCAATTTTTTTTTTTTTTTTTACCTCTTCAAAACTCCAACATTTTTTTTTTTTTACCTCTTCAAAACTCCAACATTGATTTTTTGTTCCTTTTTTTACCTCTTCAAAACTCCACAATTTTTTTTATATTTTATTTTTACCTCTTCAAAACTCAATTTTTTTTATTTTTTTTTTTTACCTCTTCAAAACTCCAACATTGATTTTTTGTTCCTTTTTTTACCTCTTCAAAACTCCAATTTTTTTTTTTTTTTTTTTTACCTCTTCAAAACTCCAACTTTTTTTTTTTTTTTTTTTACCTCTTCAAAACTCCAACTTTTTTTTTTTTTTTTTTTTTTACCTCTTCAAAACTCCAACTTTTTTTTTTTTTACCTCTTCAAAACTCAATTTTTTTTTTTTTTTTTTTACCTCTTCAAAACTCCAACATTGATTTTTTGTTCCTTTTTTTACCTCTTCAAAACTCCAACTTTTTTTTTTTTTTACCTCTTCAAAACTCAATTTTTTTTTTTTTTTTTTTTTTACCTCTTCAAAACTCCAACTTTTTTTTTTTTTTACCTCTTCAAAACTCAATTTTTTTTTTTTTTTTTTTTTACCTCTTCAAAACTCCAACATTGATTTTTTGTTCCTTTTTTTTGCCTCTTCAAAACTCTTTTTTTTTACCTCTTCAAAACTCCAACATTGATTTTATGTTCCTTTTTTTACCTCTTCAAAACTCCAATTTTTTTTTTTTTTTTTTTTACCTCTTCAAAACTCCAACTTTTTTTTTTTTTTTTTTTACCTCTTCAAAACTCCAACTTTTTTTTTTTTTTTTTTTTTTACCTCTTCAAAACTCCAACTTTTTTTTTTTTTACCTCTTCAAAACTCAATTTTTTTTTTTTTTTTTTACCTCTTCAAAACTCCAACATTGATTTTTTGTTCCTTTTTTTACCTCTTCAAAACTCCAACTTTTTTTTTTTTTACCTCTTCAAAACTCAATTTTTTTATTTTTTTTTTTACCTCTTCAAAACTCCAACTTTTTTTTTTTTTACCTCTTCAAAACTCAATTTTTTTTTTTTTTTTTTTTTACCTCTTCAAAACTCCAACATTGATTTTTTGTTCCTTTTTTTTGCCTCTTCAAAACTCTTTTTTTTTACCTCTTCAAAACTCCAACATTGATTTTTTGTTCCTTTTTTTACCTCTTCAAAACTCAATTTTTTTTTTTTTTTTTTTTACCTCTTCAAAACTCCAACTTTTTTTTTTTTTACCTCTTCAAAACTCAATTTTTTTTTTTTTTTTTTTTACCTCTTCAAAACTCCAACATTGATTTTTTGTTCCTTTTTTTTGCCTCTTCAAAACTCTTTTTTTTTTACCTCTTCAAAACTCCAACATTGATTTTTTGTTCCTTTTTTTACCTCTTCAAAACTCCAAATTTTTTTTTTTTTTTTTTTTACCTCTTCAAAACTCAATTTTTTTTTTTTTTTTTACCTCCTCAAAACTCCAACTTTTTTTTTTTGTTCCTTTTTTTACCTCTTCAAAACTCCAACTTTTTTTTTTTTTACCTCTTCAAAAGTCAATTTTTTTTTTTTTTTGTTTTTACCTCTTCAAAACTCCAACATTGATTTTTTGTTCCTTTTTTTACCTCTTCAAAACTCCAACTTTTTTTTTTTTTTACCTCTTCAAAAGTCAATTTTTTTTTTTTTTTTTTTTTTACCTCTTCAAAACTCCAACTTTTTTTTTTTTTTTTTTTACCTCTTCAAAACTCCAACATTTTTTTTTTTTACCTCTTCAAAACTCCAACATTGATTTTTTGTTCCTTTTTTTACCTCTTCAAAACTCCACAATTTTTTTTATATTTTATTTTTACCTCTTCAAAACTCAATTTTTTTTTTTTTTTTTTTTTACCTCTTCAAAACTCCAACATTGATTTTTTGTTCCTTTTTTTACCTCTTCAAAACTCCAATTTTTTTTTTTTTTTTTTTTACCTCTTCAAAACTCCAACTTTTTTTTTTTTTTTTTTTTACCTCTTCAAAACTCCAACTTTTTTTTTTTTTTTTTTTTTACCTCTTCAAAACTCCAACATTGATTTTTTGTTCCTTTTTTTACCTCTTCAAAACTCCAACTTTTTTTTTTTTTTACCTCTTCAAAACTCAAATTTTTTTTATTTTTTTTTTTACCTCTTCAAAACTCCAACTTTTTTTTTTTTTTACCTCTTCAAAACTCAATTTTTTTTTTTTTTTTTTTTTACCTCTTCAAAACTCCAACATTGATTTTTTGTTCCTTTTTTTTGCCTCTTCAAAACTCTTTTTTTTTACCTCTTCAAAACTCCAACATTGATTTTTTGTTCCTTTTTTTACCTCTTCAAAACTCCAAATTTTTTTTTTTTTTTTTTTTTTTACCTCTTCAAAACTCAATTTTTTTTTTTTTTTTTACCTCTTCAAAACTCCAACTTTTTTTTTTTTTTACCTCTTCAAAACTCTACAATTTTTTTTTTTTTTTTTTTTTACCTCTTCAAGACTCCAATATTTTTTTTTTTTTTTACCTCTTCAAAACTCCAACTTTTTTTTTTTTTTACCTCTTCAAAACTCCAACTTTTTTTTTTTTTTACCTCTTCAAAACTCCAACTTTTTTTTTTTTTACCTCTTCAAAACTCCAACATTGATTTTTTGTTCCTTTTTTTACCTCTTCAAAACTCCAATTTTTTTTTTTTTTTTTTTTAACTCTTCAAAACTCAATTTTTTTTTTTTTTTTTTTACCTCTTCAAAACTCCAACTTTTTTTTTTTTTTTACCTCTTCAAAACTCCAACTTTTTTTTTTTTTTTACCTCTTCAAAACTCCAACTTTTTTTTTTTTTTACCTCTTCAAAACTCAATTTTTTTTTTTTTTTTTTACCTCTTCAAAACTCCAACATTGATTTTTTGTTCCTTTTTATACCTCTTCAAAACTCCACAATTTTTTTTTTTTTTTTTTTTTACCTCTTCAAAACTCCAAATTTTTTTTTTTTTTTTACCTCTTCAAAACTCCAACATTGATTTTTTGTTCCTTTTTTTACCTCTTCAAAACTCCACAATTTTTTTTATATTTTATTTTTACCTCTTCAAAACTCAATTTTTTTTATTTTTACCTCTTCAAAACTCCAACATTGATTTTTTGTTCCTTTTTTTACCTCTTCAAAACTCCAATTTTTTTATTTTTTTTTTTTACCTCTTCAAAACTCCAACTTTTTTTTTTTTTTTTTTTACCTCTTCAAAACTCCAACTTTTTTTTTTTTTTTTTTTTTTTACCTCTTCAAAACTCCAACTTTTTTTTTTTTTACCTCTTCAAAACTCAATTTTTTTTTTTTTTTTTTTACCTCTTCAAAACTCCAACATTGATTTTTTGTTCCTTTTTTTACCTCTTCAAAACTCCAACTTTTTTTTTTTTTTTACCTCTTCAAAACTCAATTTTTTTTTTTTTTTTTTTTTACCTCTTCAAAACTCCAACTTTTTTTTTTTTTTACCTCTTCAAAACTCAATTTTTTTTTTTTTTTTTTTTTACCTCTTCAAAACTCCAACATTGATTTTTTGTTCCTTTTTTTTGCCTCTTCAAAACTCTTTTTTTTTACCTCTTCAAAACTCCAACATTGATTTTATGTTCCTTTTTTTACCTCTTCAAAACTCCAATTTTTTTTTTTTTTTTTTTTACCTCTTCAAAACTCCAACTTTTTTTTTTTTTTTTTTTACCTCTTCAAAACTCCAACATTGATTTTTTGTTCCTTTTTTTACCTCTTCAAAACTCCAACTTTTTTTTTTTTTACCTCTTCAAAACTCAATTTTTTTTTTTTTTTTTTTTACCTCTTCAAAACTCCAACATTGATTTTATGTTCCTTTTTTTACCTCTTCAAAACTCAATTTTTTTATTTTTTTTTTTTACCTCTTCAAAACTCCAACATTGATTTTATGTTCCTTTTTTTACCTCTTCAAAACTCCAATTTTTTTTTTTTTTTTTTTTACCTCTTCAAAACTCAATTTTTTTTTTTTTTTTTTTACCTCTTCAAAACTCCAACATTGATTTTTTGTTCCTTTTTTTACCTCTTCAAAACTCCAACTTTTTTTTTTTTTACCTCTTCAAAACTCAATTTTTTTATTTTTTTTTTTTACCTCTTCAAAACTCCAATTTTTTTTTTTTTTACCTCTTCAAAACTCAATTTTTTTTTTTTTTTTTTTTTACCTCTTCAAAACTCCAACATTGATTTTTTGTTCCTTTTTTTTGCCTCTTCAAAACTCTTTTTTTTTACCTCTTCAAAACTCCAACATTGATTTTTTGTTCCTTTTTTTACCTCTTCAAAACTCCAATTTTTTTTTTTTTTTTTTTTACCTCTTCAAAACTCCAACTTTTTTTTTTTTTTTTTTTACCTCTTCAAAACTCCAACTTTTTTTTTTTTTACCTCTTCAAAACTCAATTTTTTTTTTTTTTTTTTTACCTCTTCAAAACTCCAACATTGATTTTTTGTTCCTTTTTTTACCTCTTCAAAACTCCAACTTTTTTTTTTTTTTACCTCTTCAAAACTCAATTTTTTTTTTTTTTTTTTTTTACCTCTTCAAAACTCCAACTTTTTTTTTTTTTTACCTCTTCAAAACTCAATTTTTTTTTTTTTTTTTTTTTACCTCTTCAAAACTCCAACATTGATTTTTTGTTCCTTTTTTTTGCCTCTTCAAAACTCTTTTTTTTTACCTCTTCAAAACTCCAACATTGATTTTATGTTCCTTTTTTTACCTCTTCAAAACTCCAATTTTTTTTTTTTTTTTTTTTACCTCTTCAAAACTCCAACTTTTTTTTTTTTTTTTTTTACCTCTTCAAAACTCCAACATTGATTTTTTGTTCCTTTTTTTACCTCTTCAAAACTCCAACTTTTTTTTTTTTTACCTCTTCAAAACTCAATTTTTTTTTTTTTTTTTTTTACCTCTTCAAAACTCCAACATTGATTTTATGTTCCTTTTTTTACCTCTTCAAAACTCAATTTTTTTATTTTTTTTTTTTACCTCTTCAAAACTCCAACATTGATTTTATGTTCCTTTTTTTACCTCTTCAAAACTCCAATTTTTTTTTTTTTTTTTTTTACCTCTTCAAAACTCAATTTTTTTTTTTTTTTTTTTACCTCTTCAAAACTCCAACATTGATTTTTTGTTCCTTTTTTTACCTCTTCAAAACTCCAACTTTTTTTTTTTTTACCTCTTCAAAACTCAATTTTTTTATTTTTTTTTTTTACCTCTTCAAAACTCCAATTTTTTTTTTTTTTACCTCTTCAAAACTCAATTTTTTTTTTTTTTTTTTTTTACCTCTTCAAAACTCCAACATTGATTTTTTGTTCCTTTTTTTTGCCTCTTCAAAACTCTTTTTTTTTACCTCTTCAAAACTCCAACATTGATTTTTTGTTCCTTTTTTTACCTCTTCAAAACTCCAATTTTTTTTTTTTTTTTTTTTACCTCTTCAAAACTCCAACTTTTTTTTTTTTTTTTTTTACCTCTTCAAAACTCCAACTTTTTTTTTTTTTTTTTTTTTTACCTCTTCAAAACTCCAACTTTTTTTTTTTTTACCTCTTCAAAACTCAATTTTTTTTTTTTTTTTTTTACCTCTTCAAAACTCCAACATTGATTTTTTGTTCCTTTTTTTACCTCTTCAAAACTCCAACTTTTTTTTTTTTTTACCTCTTCAAAACTCTACAATTTTTTTTTTTTTTTTTTTTTACCTCTTCAAGACTCCAATATATTTTTTTTTTTTTACCTCTTCAAAACTCCAACTTTTTTTTTTTTTTACCTCTTCAAAACTCCAACTTTTTTTTTTTTTTACCTCTTCAAAACTCCAACTTTTTTTTTTTTTACCTCTTCAAAACTCAATTTTTTTTTTTTTTTTTTTTTACCTCTTCAAAACTCCAACATTGATTTTTTGTTCCTTTTTTTACCTCTTCAAAACTCCAATTTTTTTTTTTTTTTTTTTTAACTCTTCAAAACTCAATTTTTTTTTTTTTTTTTTTACCTCTTCAAAACTCCAACTTTTTTTTTTTTTTTACCTCTTCAAAACTCCAACTTTTTTTTTTTTTTACCTCTTCAAAACTCCAACTTTTTTTTTTTTTTACCTCTTCAAAACTCAATTTTTTTTTTTTTTTTTTACCTCTTCAAAACTCCAACATTGATTTTTTGTTCCTTTTTATACCTCTTCAAAACTCCACAATTTTTTTTTTTTTTTTTTTTTACCTCTTCAAAACTCCAAATTTTTTTTTTTTTTTTACCTCTTCAAAACTCCAACATTGATTTTTTGTTCCTTTTTTTACCTCTTCAAAACTCCACAATTTTTTTTATATTTTATTTTTACCTCTTCAAAACTCAATTTTTTTTATTTTTACCTCTTCAAAACTCCAACATTGATTTTTTGTTCCTTTTTTTACCTCTTCAAAACTCCAATTTTTTTTTTTTTTTTTTTTACCTCTTCAAAACTCCAACTTTTTTTTTTTTTTTTTTTACCTCTTCAAAACTCCAACTTTTTTTTTTTTTTTTTTTTTTACCTCTTCAAAACTCCAACTTTTTTTTTTTTTACCTCTTCAAAACTCAATTTTTTTTTTTTTTTTTTTACCTCTTCAAAACTCCAACATTGATTTTTTGTTCCTTTTTTTACCTCTTCAAAACTCCAACTTTTTTTTTTTTTTACCTCTTCAAAACTCAATTTTTTTTTTTTTTTTTTTTTACCTCTTCAAAACTCCAACTTTTTTTTTTTTTTACCTCTTCAAAACTCAATTTTTTTTTTTTTTTTTTTTTACCTCTTCAAAACTCCAACATTGATTTTTTGTTCCTTTTTTTTGCCTCTTCAAAACTCTTTTTTTTTACCTCTTCAAAACTCCAACATTGATTTTATGTTCCTTTTTTTACCTCTTCAAAACTCCAATTTTTTTTTTTTTTTTTTTTACCTCTTCAAAACTCCAACTTTTTTTTTTTTTTTTTTTACCTCTTCAAAACTCCAACATTGATTTTTTGTTCCTTTTTTTACCTCTTCAAAACTCCAACTTTTTTTTTTTTTACCTCTTCAAAACTCAATTTTTTTTTTTTTTTTTTTTACCTCTTCAAAACTCCAACATTGATTTTATGTTCCTTTTTTTACCTCTTCAAAACTCAATTTTTTTATTTTTTTTTTTTACCTCTTCAAAACTCCAACATTGATTTTATGTTCCTTTTTTTACCTCTTCAAAACTCCAATTTTTTTTTTTTTTTTTTTTACCTCTTCAAAACTCAATTTTTTTTTTTTTTTTTTTACCTCTTCAAAACTCCAACATTGATTTTTTGTTCCTTTTTTTACCTCTTCAAAACTCCAACTTTTTTTTTTTTTACCTCTTCAAAACTCAATTTTTTTATTTTTTTTTTTTACCTCTTCAAAACTCCAATTTTTTTTTTTTTTACCTCTTCAAAACTCAATTTTTTTTTTTTTTTTTTTTTACCTCTTCAAAACTCCAACATTGATTTTTTGTTCCTTTTTTTTGCCTCTTCAAAACTCTTTTTTTTTACCTCTTCAAAACTCCAACATTGATTTTTTGTTCCTTTTTTTACCTCTTCAAAACTCCAATTTTTTTTTTTTTTTTTTTTACCTCTTCAAAACTCCAACTTTTTTTTTTTTTTTTTTTACCTCTTCAAAACTCCAACTTTTTTTTTTTTTTTTTTTTTTACCTCTTCAAAACTCCAACTTTTTTTTTTTTTACCTCTTCAAAACTCAATTTTTTTTTTTTTTTTTTTACCTCTTCAAAACTCCAACATTGATTTTTTGTTCCTTTTTTTACCTCTTCAAAACTCCAACTTTTTTTTTTTTTTACCTCTTCAAAACTCAATTTTTTTTTTTTTTTTTTTTTACCTCTTCAAAACTCCAACTTTTTTTTTTTTTTACCTCTTCAAAACTCAATTTTTTTTTTTTTTTTTTTTTACCTCTTCAAAACTCCAACATTGATTTTTTGTTCCTTTTTTTTGCCTCTTCAAAACTCTTTTTTTTTACCTCTTCAAAACTCCAACATTGATTTTATGTTCCTTTTTTTACCTCTTCAAAACTCCAATTTTTTTTTTTTTTTTTTTACCTCTTCAAAACTCCAACTTTTTTTTTTTTTTTTTTTACCTCTTCAAAACTCCAACATTGATTTTTTGTTCCTTTTTTTACCTCTTCAAAACTCCAACTTTTTTTTTTTTTACCTCTTCAAAACTCAATTTTTTTTTTTTTTTTTTTTACCTCTTCAAAACTCCAACATTGATTTTATGTTCCTTTTTTTACCTCTTCAAAACTCAATTTTTTTTTTTTTTTTTTTTACCTCTTCAAAACTCCAACATTGATTTTATGTTCCTTTTTTTACCTCTTCAAAACTCCAATTTTTTTTTTTTTTTTTTTTACCTCTTCAAAACTCAATTTTTTTTTTTTTTTTTTACCTCTTCAAAACTCCAACATTGATTTTTTGTTCCTTTTTTTACCTCTTCAAAACTCCAACTTTTTTTTTTTTTACCTCTTCAAAACTCAATTTTTTTTTTTTTTTTTTTTACCTCTTCAAAACTCCAATTTTTTTTTTTTTTACCTCTTCAAAACTCAATTTTTTTTTTTTTTTTTTTTTACCTCTTCAAAACTCCAACATTGATTTTTTGTTCCTTTTTTTTGCCTCTTCAAAACTCTTTTTTTTTACCTCTTCAAAACTCCAACATTGATTTTTTGTTCCTTTTTTTACCTCTTCAAAACTCCAAATTTTTTTTTTTTTTTTTTTTTACCTCTTCAAAACTCAATTTTTTTTATTTTTTTTTACCTCTTCAAAACTCCAACTTTTTTTTTTTGTTCCTTTTTTTACCTCTTCAAAACTCCAACTTTTTTTTTTTTTACCTCTTCAAAAGTCAATTTTTTTTTTTTTTGTTTTTACCTCTTCAAAACTCCAACATTGATTTTTTGTTCCTTTTTTTACCTCTTCAAAACTCCAACTTTTTTTTTTTTTTACCTCTTCAAAAGTCAATTTTTTTTTTTTTTTTTTTTTACCTCTTCAAAACTCCAACATTTTTTTTTTTTTACCTCTTCAAAACTCCAACATTGATTTTTTGTTCCTTTTTTTACCTCTTCAAAACTCCACAATTTTTTTTTTTTTTTTTTTTTACCTCTTCAAAACTCCAACTTTTTATTTTTTTTTACCTCTTCAAAACTCAATTTTTTTTTTTTTTTTTTTTACCTCTTCAAAACTCCAACTTTTTTTTTTTTTTTACTTCTTCAAAACTCAATTTTTTTTTTTTTTTTTTTACCTCTTCAAAACTCCAACATTTTTTTTTTTTTACCTCTTCAAAACTCCAACATTGATTTTTTGTTCCTTTTTTTACCTCTTCAAAACTCCACAATTTTTTTTATATTTTATTTTTACCTCTTCAAAACTCAATTTTTTTTATTTTTTTTTTTTACCTCTTCAAAACTCCAACATTGATTTTTTGTTCCTTTTTTTACCTCTTCAAAACTCCAATTTTTTTTTTTTTTTTTTTTACCTCTTCAAAACTCCAACTTTTTTTTTTTTTTTTTTACCTCTTCAAAACTCCAACTTTTTTTTTTTTTTTTTTTTTTACCTCTTCAAAACTCCAACTTTTTTTTTTTTTACCTCTTCAAAACTCAATTTTTTTTTTTTTTTTTTTACCTCTTCAAAACTCCAACATTGATTTTTTGTTCCTTTTTTTACCTCTTCAAAACTCCAACTTTTTTTTTTTTTTACCTCTTCAAAACTCAATTTTTTTTATTTTTTTTTTTTACCTCTTCAAAACTCCAACTTTTTTTTTTTTTTACCTCTTCAAAACTCAATTTTTTTTTTTTTTTTTTTTTTTACCTCTTCAAAACTCCAACTTTTTTTTTTTTTTACCTCTTCAAAACTCCAACTTTTTTTTTTTTTTTTTTTTTACCTCTTCAAAACTCCAACTTTTTTTTTTTTTACCTCTTCAAAACTCAATTTTTTTTTTTTTTTTTTTACCTCTTCAAAACTCCAACATTGATTTTTTGTTCCTTTTTTTACCTCTTCAAAACTCCAACTTTTTTTTTTTTTTACCTCTTCAAAACTCAATTTTTTTTATTTTTTTTTTTTACCTCTTCAAAACTCCAACTTTTTTTTTTTTTTACCTCTTCAAAACTCCAACGTTAATTTTTTTTTTTTTACCTCTTCAAAACTCCAACATTAAAATAATTATTTCTTTTTTACCTCTTCAAAACTAAAACATGAAAAGAATTCTTTCTTTTCTACTTATTCAAAACTCCAACATTTTTTTTTTTACCTCTTCAAAACTCCAACATTTTTTTTTTTTTTACCTCTTCAAAACTCCAACATTATTATTTTTTTTTTTTACCTCTTCAAAACTCCAACATTAAAAGATTATTTCTTTTTTTTCCTCTTCAAAACTAAAACATTAAAAGAATTCTTTCTTTTCTACCTCTTCAGAACTCCAACATTTTTTTAAATTTTTTTTACCTCTTCAAAACTCCAACATTAAAAGATGTATTTCTTTTTTTACCTCTTCAAAACTCCAACATTAATTTCTTTTTTTTTATCTCTTCAAAAGTCCAACGTTTTGTTTTTACCTCTTCAAAAGTCCAACTTTTTTTTTTACCTCTTCAAAAGCCCAACATTTTTTTTTTTTACCTCTTCAAAACTCCAACATTTTTTTAAACTTTTTTTTACCTCTTCAAAACTCCAAAATTAAAATAATTCTTTCTTTTTTACCTCTCTAAAACTCCAACATGATTTTTTTTTTTTTTTTTTACCTCTTCAAAACTCCAACATTTTTTTTTTTTTTTACCTCTTCAAAACTCCAACATTGATTTTTTGTTCGTTTTTTTACCTCTTCAAAACTCAATTTTTTTTATTATTTTTTTACCTCTTCAAAACTCCAACTTTTTTTTTTTTTTTTTTACCTCTTCAAAACTCCACAATTTTTTTTTTTTTTTTACCTCTTCAAAACTCCAACATTTTTTTTTTTTTTTACCTCTTCAAAACTCCAACATTGATTTTTTGTTCGTTTTTTTACCTCTTCAAAACTCCAACTTTTTTTTTTTTTTTACCTCTTCAAAACTCCAACATTGATTTATTGTTTCTTTTTTTACCTCTTCAAAACTCCAAATTTTTTTTTTTTTTTTTTTTTACCTCTTCAAAACTCAATTTTTTTTTTTTTTTTTTTTTTACCTCTTCAAAACTCCAACATTTTTTTTTTTTACCTCTTCAAATCTCTACAATTTTTTTTTTTTTTTTTTTTACCTCTTCAAAACTCCAACATTTTTTTTTTTTTACCTCTTCAAAACTCCAACACTGATTTTTTGTTCCTTTTTTTACCTCTTCAAAACTCCACATTTTTTTTTTTTTTTTTTTTTACCTCTTCAAAACTCCAACTTTTTTTTTTTTTTTTTTTACCTCTTCAAAACTCCAACTTTTTTTTTTTTTTTTTTTTTTACCTCTTCAAAACTCCAACATTGATTTTTTGTTCCTTTTTTTACCTCTTCAAAACTCCAACTTTTTTTTTTTTTTACCTCTTCAAAACTCAAATTTTTTTTATTTTTTTTTTTACCTCTTCAAAACTCCAACTTTTTTTTTTTTTTACCTCTTCAAAACTCAATTTTTTTTTTTTTTTTTTTTTACCTCTTCAAAACTCCAACATTGATTTTTTGTTCCTTTTTTTTGCCTCTTCAAAACTCTTTTTTTTTACCTCTTCAAAACTCCAACATTGATTTTTTGTTCCTTTTTTTACCTCTTCAAAACTCCAAATTTTTTTTTTTTTTTTTTTTTACCTCTTCAAAACTCAATTTTTTTTTTTTTTTTACCTCTTCAAAACTCCAACTTTTTTTTTTTTTTACCTCTTCAAAACTCTACAATTTTTTTTTTTTTTTTTTTTTACCTCTTCAAGACTCCAATATTTTTTTTTTTTTTTACCTCTTCAAAACTCCAACTTTTTTTTTTTTTTACCTCTTCAAAACTCCAACTTTTTTTTTTTTTTACCTCTTCAAAACTCCAACTTTTTTTTTTTTTACCTCTTCAAAACTCAATTTTTTTTTTTTTTTTTTTTACCTCTTCAAAACTCCAACATTGATTTTTTGTTCCTTTTTTTACCTCTTCAAAACTCCAATTTTTTTTTTTTTTTTTTTTAACTCTTCAAAACTCAATTTTTTTTTTTTTTTTTTACCTCTTCAAAACTCCAACTTTTTTTTTTTTTTTACCTCTTCAAAACTCCAACTTTTTTTTTTTTTTACCTCTTCAAAACTCCAACTTTTTTTTTTTTTTACCTCTTCAAAACTCAATTTTTTTTTTTTTTTTTTACCTCTTCAAAACTCCAACATTGATTTTTTGTTCCTTTTTATACCTCTTCAAAACTCCACAATTTTTTTTTTTTTTTTTTTTTACCTCTTCAAAACTCCAAATTTTTTTTTTTTTTTTACCTCTTCAAAACTCCAACATTGATTTTTTGTTCCTTTTTTTACCTCTTCAAAACTCCACAATTTTTTTTATATTTTATTTTTACCTCTTCAAAACTCAATTTTTTTTATTTTTACCTCTTCAAAACTCCAACATTGATTTTTTGTTCCTTTTTTTACCTCTTCAAAACTCCAATTTTTTTTTTTTTTTTTTTTACCTCTTCAAAACTCCAACTTTTTTTTTTTTTTTTTTACCTCTTCAAAACTCCAACTTTTTTTTTTTTTTTTTTTTTACCTCTTCAAAACTCCAACTTTTTTTTTTTTTACCTCTTCAAAACTCAATTTTTTTTTTTTTTTTTTTACCTCTTCAAAACTCCAACATTGATTTTTTGTTCCTTTTTTTACCTCTTCAAAACTCCAACTTTTTTTTTTTTTTACCTCTTCAAAACTCAATTTTTTTTTTTTTTTTTTTTTACCTCTTCAAAACTCCAACTTTTTTTTTTTTTTACCTCTTCAAAACTCAATTTTTTTTTTTTTTTTTTTTTACCTCTTCAAAACTCCAACATTGATTTTTTGTTCCTTTTTTTTGCCTCTTCAAAACTCTTTTTTTTTACCTCTTCAAAACTCCAACATTGATTTTATGTTCCTTTTTTTACCTCTTCAAAACTCCAATTTTTTTTTTTTTTTTTTTTACCTCTTCAAAACTCCAACTTTTTTTTTTTTTTTTTTTACCTCTTCAAAACTCCAACATTGATTTTTTGTTCCTTTTTTTACCTCTTCAAAACTCCAACTTTTTTTTTTTTTACCTCTTCAAAACTCAATTTTTTTTTTTTTTTTTTTTACCTCTTCAAAACTCCAACATTGATTTTATGTTCCTTTTTTTACCTCTTCAAAACTCAATTTTTTTATTTTTTTTTTTTACCTCTTCAAAACTCCAACATTGATTTTATGTTCCTTTTTTTACCTCTTCAAAACTCCAATTTTTTTTTTTTTTTTTTTTACCTCTTCAAAACTCAATTTTTTTTTTTTTTTTTTTACCTCTTCAAAACTCCAACATTGATTTTTTGTTCCTTTTTTTACCTCTTCAAAACTCCAACTTTTTTTTTTTTTACCTCTTCAAAACTCAATTTTTTTATTTTTTTTTTTTACCTCTTCAAAACTCCAATTTTTTTTTTTTTTACCTCTTCAAAACTCAATTTTTTTTTTTTTTTTTTTTTACCTCTTCAAAACTCCAACATTGATTTTTTGTTCCTTTTTTTTGCCTCTTCAAAACTCTTTTTTTTTACCTCTTCAAAACTCCAACATTGATTTTTTGTTCCTTTTTTTACCTCTTCAAAACTCCAATTTTTTTTTTTTTTTTTTTTACCTCTTCAAAACTCCAACTTTTTTTTTTTTTTTTTTTACCTCTTCAAAACTCCAACTTTTTTTTTTTTTTTTTTTTTTACCTCTTCAAAACTCCAACTTTTTTTTTTTTTACCTCTTCAAAACTCAATTTTTTTTTTTTTTTTTTTACCTCTTCAAAACTCCAACATTGATTTTTTGTTCCTTTTTTTACCTCTTCAAAACTCCAACTTTTTTTTTTTTTTACCTCTTCAAAACTCAATTTTTTTTTTTTTTTTTTTTTACCTCTTCAAAACTCCAACTTTTTTTTTTTTTTACCTCTTCAAAACTCAATTTTTTTTTTTTTTTTTTTTTACCTCTTCAAAACTCCAACATTGATTTTTTGTTCCTTTTTTTTGCCTCTTCAAAACTCTTTTTTTTTACCTCTTCAAAACTCCAACATTGATTTTATGTTCCTTTTTTTACCTCTTCAAAACTCCAATTTTTTTTTTTTTTTTTTTACCTCTTCAAAACTCCAACTTTTTTTTTTTTTTTTTTTACCTCTTCAAAACTCCAACATTGATTTTTTGTTCCTTTTTTTACCTCTTCAAAACTCCAACTTTTTTTTTTTTTACCTCTTCAAAACTCAATTTTTTTTTTTTTTTTTTTACCTCTTCAAAACTCCAACATTGATTTTATGTTCCTTTTTTTACCTCTTCAAAACTCAATTTTTTTTTTTTTTTTTTTTACCTCTTCAAAACTCCAACATTGATTTTATGTTCCTTTTTTTACCTCTTCAAAACTCCAATTTTTTTTTTTTTTTTTTTTACCTCTTCAAAACTCAATTTTTTTTTTTTTTTTTTTACCTCTTCAAAACTCCAACATTGATTTTTTGTTCCTTTTTTTACCTCTTCAAAACTCCAACTTTTTTTTTTTTTACCTCTTCAAAACTCAATTTTTTTTTTTTTTTTTTTTACCTCTTCAAAACTCAATTTTTTTTATTTTTTTTTTTTACCTCTTCAAAACTCCAACTTTTTTTTTTTTTTACCTCTTCAAAACTCCAACGTTAATTTTTTTTTTTTTACCTCTTCAAAACTCCAACATTAAAATAATTATTTCTTTTTTACCTCTTCAAAACTAAAACATGAAAAGAATTCTTTCTTTTCTACTTATTCAAAACTCCAACATTTTTTTTTTTACCTCTTCAAAACTCCAACATTTTTTTTTTTTTTACCTCTTCAAAACTCCAACATTATTATTTTTTTTTTTTACCTCTTCAAAACTCCAACATTAAAAGATTATTTCTTTTTTTTCCTCTTCAAAACTAAAACATTAAAAGAATTCTTTCTTTTCTACCTCTTCAGAACTCCAACATTTTTTTAAATTTTTTTTACCTCTTCAAAACTCCAACATTAAAAGATGTATTTCTTTTTTTACCTCTTCAAAACTCCAACATTAATTTCTTTTTTTTTATCTCTTCAAAAGTCCAACGTTTTGTTTTTACCTCTTCAAAAGTCCAACTTTTTTTTTTACCTCTTCAAAAGCCCAACATTTTTTTTTTTTACCTCTTCAAAACTCCAACATTTTTTTAAACTTTTTTTTACCTCTTCAAAACTCCAAAATTAAAATAATTCTTTCTTTTTTACCTCTCTAAAACTCCAACATGATTTTTTTTTTTTTTTTTTACCTCTTCAAAACTCCAACATTTTTTTTTTTTTTTACCTCTTCAAAACTCCAACATTGATTTTTTGTTCGTTTTTTTACCTCTTCAAAACTCAATTTTTTTTATTATTTTTTTACCTCTTCAAAACTCCAACTTTTTTTTTTTTTTTTTTACCTCTTCAAAACTCCACAATTTTTTTTTTTTTTTTACCTCTTCAAAACTCCAACATTTTTTTTTTTTTTTACCTCTTCAAAACTCCAACATTGATTTTTTGTTCGTTTTTTTACCTCTTCAAAACTCCAACTTTTTTTTTTTTTTTACCTCTTCAAAACTCCAACATTGATTTATTGTTTCTTTTTTTACCTCTTCAAAACTCCAAATTTTTTTTTTTTTTTTTTTTTACCTCTTCAAAACTCAATTTTTTTTTTTTTTTTTTTTTACCTCTTCAAAACTCCAACATTTTTTTTTTTTACCTCTTCAAATCTCTACAATTTTTTTTTTTTTTTTTTTTTACCTCTTCAAAACTCCAACATTTTTTTTTTTTTACCTCTTCAAAACTCCAACACTGATTTTTTGTTCCTTTTTTTACCTCTTCAAAACTCCACATTTTTTTTTATTTTTTTTTTTTACCTCTTCAAAACTCCAACTTTTTTATTTTTTTTTACCTCTTCAAAACTCTACAATTTTTTTTTTTTTTTTTTTTACCTCTTCAAAACTCCATTTTTTTTTTTTTTACCTCTTCAAAACTCCAACATTGATTTTTTGTTCCTTTTTTTACCTCTTCAAAACTCCAACTTTTTTTTTTTTTTTACCTCTTCAAAACTCCAACATTGATTTTTTGTTCGTTTTTTTACCTCTTCAAAACTAAATTTTTTTTTTTTTTTTTTTACCTCTTCAAAACTCCAACATTGATTTTTTGTTCCTTTTTTTACCTCTTCAAAACTCCAAATATTTTTTTTTTTTTTTTTTTACCTCTTCAAAACTCTTTTTTTTTTTTTTTTTACCTCTTCAAAACTCCAACTTTTTTTTTTTTTTACCTCTTCAAAACTCCAAATTTTTTTTTTTTTTTTTTTTACCTCTTCAAAACTACAACTTTTTTTTTTTTTTTACCTCTTCAAAACTCCAACTTTTTTTTTTTTTTTTTTACCTCTTCAAAACTCCAACTTTTTTTTTTTTACCTCTTCAAAACTCCAACATTGATTTTTTGTTCCTTTTTTTACCTCTTCAAAACTCCACAATTTTTTTTAATTTTTTTTTTACCTCTTCAAAACTCCAACTTTTTATTTTTTTTTACCTCTTCAAAACTCTAAAATTTTTTTTTTTTTTTTTTTTTACCTCTTCAAAACTCCAACATTTTTATTTTTTTTTTACCTTTTTACCTTTTTTACAATTTTTTTTTTTTTTTTTTACCTCTTCAAAACTCCAACATTTTTTTTTTTTTTACCTCTTCAAAACTCCAACATTGATTTTTTGTTCCTTTTTTTACCTCTTCAAAACTCCAACTTTTTTTTTTTTTTTACCTCTTCAAAACTCAATTTTTTTTAATTTTTTTTTTTACCTCTTCAAAACTCCAACATTGATTTTTTGTTCCTTTTTTTACCTCTTCAAAACTCCTAAATTTTTTTTTTTTTTTTACCTCTTCAAAACTCCACATTTTTTTTATTTATTTTTTTTACCTCTTCAATACTCCAATTTTTTTTTTTTTTTACCTCTTCAAAACTCCACAATTTTTTTTATATATTTTTTTTACCTCTTCAAAACTCCAAATTTTTTATTTTTTTTTTTACCTCTTCAAAACTCCACAATTTTTTTTATTTATTTTTTTTACCTCTTCAATACTCCAAATTTTATTTTTTTTTACCTCTTCAAAACTCCACAATTTTTTTTATATATTTTTTTTACCTCTTCAAAACTCCAACTTTTTTTTTTTTTTTTTTTTACCTCTTCAAAACTCCACAATTTTTTTTATTTATTTTTTTTACCTCTTCAATACTCCAATTTTTTTTTTTTTACCTCTTCAAAACTCCACAATTTTTTTTTTTTTTTTTTTACCTCTTCAAAACTCCAACATTTTTTTTTTTTTTACCTCTTCAAAACTCCAACATTGATTTTTTGTTCCTTTTTTTACCTCTTCAAAACTGAATTTTTTTTAATTTTTTTTTATCTCTTCAAAACTCCACCATTGATTTTTTGTTCCTTTTTTTACCTCTTCAAAACTCCAAATTTATTTTATTTATTTTTTTTACCTCTTCAAAACTCAATTTTTTTTTTTTTTTTTTTTTACCTCTTCAAAACTCCAACATTTTTTTTTTTTTACCTCTTCAAATCTCTACAATTTTTTTTTTTTTTTTTTTTTACCTCTTCAAAACTCCAACATTTTTTTTTTTTTTTACCTCTTCAAAACTCCAACATTGATTTTTTGTTCCTTTTTTTACCTCTTCAAAACTCCAAATATTTTTTTTTTTTTTTTTTTACCTCTTCAAAACTCTTTTTTTTTTTTTTTTTACCTCTTCAAAACTCCACAATTTTTTTTTTTTTTTTACGTCTTCAAAACTCCAACATTTTTTTTTTTTTTTACCTCTTCAAAACTCCAACATTGATTTTTTGTTCGTTTTTTTACCTCTTCAAAACTCCAACTTTTTTTTTTTTTTTACCTCTTCAAAACTCCAACATTGATTTATTGTTTCTTTTTTTACCTCTTCAAAACTCCAACTTTTTTTTTTTTTCGCTCTTCAAAACTCCACAATTTTTTTTTTTTTTACCTCTTCAAAACTCCTAAATTTTTTTTTTTTTTTTTACCTCTTCAAAACTCCAACTTTTTTTTTTTTTTTACCTCTTCAAAACTCCAAAATTTTTTTCTTTTTTTTTTTTACCTCTTCAAAACTCCACTTTTTTTTTTTTTTTACCTCTTCAAAACTCCTAAATTTTTATTTTTTTTTACCTCTTCAAAACTCCACAATTTTTTTTTTTTTTTTTTTACCTATTCAAAACTCCAACATTGATTTTTTGTTCCTTTTTTTACCTCTTCAAAACTCCAACTTTTTTTTTTTTTTTTACCTCTTCAAAACTCCAACTTTTTTTTTTTTTTTACCTCTTCAAAACTCCAACATTGATTTATTGTTTCTTTTTTTACCTCTTCAAAACTCCAACTTTTTTTTTTTTTCGCTCTTCAAAACTCCACAATTTTTTTTCTTTTTTTCTACCTCTTCAAAACTCCTAATTTTTTTTTTTTTTTTTCCTTTTCAAAACTCCAACTTTTTTTTTTTTTTACCTCTTCAAAACTCCAACTTTTTTTTTTTTTTACCTCTTCAAAACTCCAACATTGATTTTTTGTTCCTTTTTTTTCCTCTTCAAAACTCCACAATTTTTTTTATTTATTTTTTTTACCTCTTCAAAACTCCTAAATTTTTTTTTTTTTTTTACCTCTTCAAAACTCCACAATTTTTTTTTTTTTTTTTTACCTATTCAAAACTCCTAAATTTATTTATTTATTTTTTACCTCTTCAAAACTCCAACATTGATTTTTTGTTCCTTTTTTTAGCTCTTCAAAACTCAATTTTTTTTATTTTTTTTTTTACCTCTTCAAAACTCCACAATTTTTTTTTTTTTACCTCTTCAAAACTCCTAAATTTTTATTTTTTTTTACCTCTTCAAAACTCCACAATTTTTTTTTTTTTTTTTTACCTCTTCAAAACTCCACAATTTTTTTTTTTTTTTTTTTTACCTATTCAAAACTCCAACATTGATTTTTTGTTCCTTTTTTTACCTCTTCAAAACTCCAACTTTTTTTTTTTTTTTTACCTCTTCAAAACTCCAAATTTTTTTTATTTTTCTTTACCTCTTCAAAACTCCACAATTTTTTTTTATTTTTTTTACCTCTTCAAAACTCCACAATTTTTTTTTTTTTTTTTACCTATTCAAAACTCCTAAATTTATTTATTTATTTTTTACCTCTTCAAAACTCCAACATTGATTTTTTGTTCCTTTTTTTAGCTCTTCAAAACTCAATTTTTTTTATTTTTTTTTTTACCTCTTCAAAACTCAATTTTTTTTTTTTACCTCTTCAAAACTCCAACATTGATTTTTTGTTCCTTTTTTTACCTCTTCAAAACTCCAAATTTTTTTTTAAATTTTTTTTTACCTCTTCAAAACTCAATTTTTTTTTTTTTTTTTTTTACCTCTTCAAAACTCCAACATTGATTTTTTGTTCCTTTTTTTACCTCTTCAAAACTCCAATTTTTTTTTTTTTTTTTTTTACCTCTTCAAAACTCCAACTTTTTTTTTTTTTTTTTTTACATCTTCAAAACTCCAACTTTTTTTTTTTTTTTTTTTTTTACCTCTTCAAAACTCCAACATTGATTTTTTGTTCCTTTTTTTACCTCTTCAAAACTCCAACTTTTTTTTTTTTTTACCTCTTCAAAACTCAAATTTTTTTTATTTTTTTTTTTACCTCTTCAAAACTCCAACTTTTTTTTTTTTTTACCTCTTCAAAACTCAATTTTTTTTTTTTTTTTTTTTTACCTCTTCAAAACTCCAACATTGATTTTTTGTTCCTTTTTTTTGCCTCTTCAAAACTCTTTTTTTTTACCTCTTCAAAACTCCAACATTGATTTTTTGTTCCTTTTTTTACCTCTTCAAAACTCCAAATTTTTTTTTTTTTTTTTTTTTACCTCTTCAAAACTCAATTTTTTTTTTTTTTTTTACCTCTTCAAAACTCCAACTTTTTTTTTTTTTACCTCTTCAAAACTCTACAATTTTTTTTTTTTTTTTTTTTACCTCTTCAAGACTCCAATATTTTTTTTTTTTTTTACCTCTTCAAAACTCCAACTTTTTTTTTTTTTTACCTCTTCAAAACTCCAACTTTTTTTTTTTTTTACCTCTTCAAAACTCCAACTTTTTTTTTTTTTACCTCTTCAAAACTCAATTTTTTTTTTTTTTTTTTTTTACCTCTTCAAAACTCCAACATTGATTTTTTGTTCCTTTTTTTACCTCTTCAAAACTCCAATTTTTTTTTTTTTTTTTTTTAACTCTTCAAAACTCAATTTTTTTTTTTTTTTTTTTACCTCTTCAAAACTCCAACTTTTTTTTTTTTTTTACCTCTTCAAAACTCCAACTTTTTTTTTTTTTTACCTCTTCAAAACTCCAACTTTTTTTTTTTTTTACCTCTTCAAAACTCAATTTTTTTTTTTTTTTTTTACCTCTTCAAAACTCCAACATTGATTTTTTGTTCCTTTTTATACCTCTTCAAAACTCCACAATTTTTTTTTTTTTTTTTTTTTACCTCTTCAAAACTCCAAATTTTTTTTTTTTTTTTACCTCTTCAAAACTCCAACATTGATTTTTTGTTCCTTTTTTTACCTCTTCAAAACTCCACAATTTTTTTTATATTTTATTTTTACCTCTTCAAAACTCAATTTTTTTTATTTTTACCTCTTCAAAACTCCAACATTGATTTTTTGTTCCTTTTTTTACCTCTTCAAAACTCCAATTTTTTTTTATTTTTTTTTTACCTCTTCAAAACTCCAACTTTTTTTTTTTTTTTTTTTACCTCTTCAAAACTCCAACTTTTTTTTTTTTTTTTTTTTTTACCTCTTCAAAACTCCAACTTTTTTTTTTTTTACCTCTTCAAAACTCAATTTTTTTTTTTTTTTTTTTACCTCTTCAAAACTCCAACATTGATTTTTTGTTCCTTTTTTTACCTCTTCAAAACTCCAACTTTTTTTTTTTTTTACCTCTTCAAAACTCAATTTTTTTTTTTTTTTTTTTTTACCTCTTCAAAACTCCAACTTTTTTTTTTTTTTACCTCTTCAAAACTCAATTTTTTTTTTTTTTTTTTTTTACCTCTTCAAAACTCCAACATTGATTTTTTGTTCCTTTTTTTTGCCTCTTCAAAACTCTTTTTTTTTACCTCTTCAAAACTCCAACATTGATTTTATGTTCCTTTTTTTACCTCTTCAAAACTCCAATTTTTTTTTTTTTTTTTTTTACCTCTTCAAAACTCCAACTTTTTTTTTTTTTTTTTTTACCTCTTCAAAACTCCAACATTGATTTTTTGTTCCTTTTTTTACCTCTTCAAAACTCCAACTTTTTTTTTTTTTACCTCTTCAAAACTCAATTTTTTTTTTTTTTTTTTTTACCTCTTCAAAACTCCAACATTGATTTTATGTTCCTTTTTTTACCTCTTCAAAACTCAATTTTTTTATTTTTTTTTTTTACCTCTTCAAAACTCCAACATTGATTTTATGTTCCTTTTTTTACCTCTTCAAAACTCCAATTTTTTTTTTTTTTTTTTTTACCTCTTCAAAACTCAATTTTTTTTTTTTTTTTTTTACCTCTTCAAAACTCCAACATTGATTTTTTGTTCCTTTTTTTACCTCTTCAAAACTCCAACTTTTTTTTTTTTTACCTCTTCAAAACTCAATTTTTTTATTTTTTTTTTTTACCTCTTCAAAACTCCAATTTTTTTTTTTTTTACCTCTTCAAAACTCAATTTTTTTTTTTTTTTTTTTTTACCTCTTCAAAACTCCAACATTGATTTTTTGTTCCTTTTTTTTGCCTCTTCAAAACTCTTTTTTTTTACCTCTTCAAAACTCCAACATTGATTTTTTGTTCCTTTTTTTACCTCTTCAAAACTCCAATTTTTTTTTTTTTTTTTTTACCTCTTCAAAACTCCAACTTTTTTTTTTTTTTTTTTTACCTCTTCAAAACTCCAACTTTTTTTTTTTTTTTTTTTTTTACCTCTTCAAAACTCCAACTTTTTTTTTTTTTACCTCTTCAAAACTCAATTTTTTTTTTTTTTTTTTTACCTCTTCAAAACTCCAACATTGATTTTTTGTTCCTTTTTTTACCTCTTCAAAACTCCAACTTTTTTTTTTTTTTACCTCTTCAAAACTCAATTTTTTTTTTTTTTTTTTTTTACCTCTTCAAAACTCCAACTTTTTTTTTTTTTTACCTCTTCAAAACTCAATTTTTTTTTTTTTTTTTTTTTACCTCTTCAAAACTCCAACATTGATTTTTTGTTCCTTTTTTTTGCCTCTTCAAAACTCTTTTTTTTTACCTCTTCAAAACTCCAACATTGATTTTATGTTCCTTTTTTTACCTCTTCAAAACTCCAATTTTTTTTTTTTTTTTTTTACCTCTTCAAAACTCCAACTTTTTTTTTTTTTTTTTTTACCTCTTCAAAACTCCAACATTGATTTTTTGTTCCTTTTTTTACCTCTTCAAAACTCCAACTTTTTTTTTTTTTACCTCTTCAAAACTCAATTTTTTTTTTTTTTTTTTTTACCTCTTCAAAACTCCAACATTGATTTTATGTTCCTTTTTTTACCTCTTCAAAACTCAATTTTTTTTTTTTTTTTTTTTACCTCTTCAAAACTCCAACATTGATTTTATGTTCCTTTTTTTACCTCTTCAAAACTCCAATTTTTTTTTTTTTTTTTTTTACCTCTTCAAAACTCAATTTTTTTTTTTTTTTTTTTACCTCTTCAAAACTCCAACATTGATTTTTTGTTCCTTTTTTTACCTCTTCAAAACTCCAACTTTTTTTTTTTTTACCTCTTCAAAACTCAATTTTTTTATTTTTTTTTTTTACCTCTTCAAAACTCCAATTTTTTTTTTTTTTACCTCTTCAAAACTCAATTTTTTTTTTTTTTTTTTTTTACCTCTTCAAAACTCCAACATTGATTTTTTGTTCCTTTTTTTTGCCTCTTCAAAACTCTTTTTTTTTACCTCTTCAAAACTCCAACATTGATTTTTTGTTCCTTTTTTTACCTCTTCAAAACTCCAAATTTTTTTTTTTTTTTTTTTTTACCTCTTCAAAACTCAATTTTTTTTATTTTTTTTTACCTCTTCAAAACTCCAACTTTTTTTTTTTGTTCCTTTTTTTACCTCTTCAAAACTCCAACTTTTTTTTTTTTTACCTCTTCAAAAGTCAATTTTTTTTTTTTTTTGTTTTTACCTCTTCAAAACTCCAACATTGATTTTTTGTTCCTTTTTTTACCTCTTCAAAACTCCAACTTTTTTTTTTTTTTACCTCTTCAAAAGTCAATTTTTTTTTTTTTTTTTTTTTACCTCTTCAAAACTCCAACATTTTTTTTTTTTTACCTCTTCAAAACTCCAACATTGATTTTTTGTTCCTTTTTTTACCTCTTCAAAACTCCACAATTTTTTTTTTTTTTTTTTTTTACCTCTTCAAAACTCCAACTTTTTATTTTTTTTTACCTCTTCAAAACTCAATTTTTTTTTTTTTTTTTTTTACCTCTTCAAAACTCCAACTTTTTTTTTTTTTTTACTTCTTCAAAACTCAATTTTTTTTTTTTTTTTTTTACCTCTTCAAAACTCCAACATTTTTTTTTTTTTACCTCTTCAAAACTCCAACATTGATTTTTTGTTCCTTTTTTTACCTCTTCAAAACTCCACAATTTTTTTTATATTTTATTTTTACCTCTTCAAAACTCAATTTTTTTTATTTTTTTTTTTTACCTCTTCAAAACTCCAACATTGATTTTTTGTTCCTTTTTTTACCTCTTCAAAACTCCAATTTTTTTTTTTTTTTTTTTTACCTCTTCAAAACTCCAACTTTTTTTTTTTTTTTTTTTACCTCTTCAAAACTCCAACTTTTTTTTTTTTTTTTTTTTTTACCTCTTCAAAACTCCAACTTTTTTTTTTTTTACCTCTTCAAAACTCAATTTTTTTTTTTTTTTTTTTACCTCTTCAAAACTCCAACATTGATTTTTTGTTCCTTTTTTTACCTCTTCAAAACTCCAACTTTTTTTTTTTTTTACCTCTTCAAAACTCAATTTTTTTTATTTTTTTTTTTTACCTCTTCAAAACTCCAACTTTTTTTTTTTTTTACCTCTTCAAAACTCAATTTTTTTTTTTTTTTTTTTTTACCTCTTCAAAACTCCAACATTGATTTTTTGTTCCTTTTTTTTGCCTCTTCAAAACTCTTTTTTTTTACCTCTTCAAAACTCCAACATTGATTTTATGTTCCTTTTTTTACCTCTTCAAAACTCCAATTTTTTTTTTTTTTTTTTTTACCTCTTCAAAACTCCAACTTTTTTTTTTTTTTTTTTTACCTCTTCAAAACTCCAACTTTTTTTTTTTTTTTTTTTTTTACCTCTTCAAAACTCCAACTTTTTTTTTTTTTACCTCTTCAAAACTCAATTTTTTTTTTTTTTTTTTTACCTCTTCAAAACTCCAACATTGATTTTTTGTTCCTTTTTTTACCTCTTCAAAACTCCAACTTTTTTTTTTTTTACCTCTTCAAAACTCAATTTTTTTATTTTTTTTTTTTACCTCTTCAAAACTCCAACTTTTTTTTTTTTTACCTCTTCAAAACTCAATTTTTTTTTATTTTTTTTTTTACCTCTTCAAAACTCCAACATTGATTTTTTGTTCCTTTTTTTTGCCTCTTCAAAACTCTTTTTTTTTACCTCTTCAAAACTCCAACATTGATTTTTTGTTCCTTTTTTTACCTCTTCAAAACTCCAAATTTTTTTTTTTTTTTTTTTACCTCTTCAAAACTCAATTTTTTTTTTTTTTTTACCTCTTCAAAACTCCAACTTTTTTTTTTTGTTCCTTTTTTTACCTCTTCAAAACTCCAACTTTTTTTTTTTTTACCTCTTCAAAAGTCAATTTTTTTTTTTTTTTGTTTTTACCTCTTCAAAACTCCAACATTGATTTTTTGTTCCTTTTTTTACCTCTTCAAAACTCCAACTTTTTTTTTTTTTTACCTCTTCAAAAGTCAATTTTTTTTTTTTTTTTTTTACCTCTTCAAAACTCCAACATTTTTTTTTTTTTACCTCTTCAAAACTCCAACATTGATTTTTTGTTCCTTTTTTTACCTCTTCAAAACTCCACAATTTTTTTTATTTTTTTTTTTTACCTCTTCAAAACTCCAACTTTTTATTTTTTTTTACCTCTTCAAAACTCAATTTTTTTTTTTTTTTTTTTTACCTCTTCAAAACTCCAACATTGATTTTTTGTTCCTTTTTTTACCTCTTCAAAACTCCAACTTTTTTTTATTTTTTTTTTTACCTCTTCAAAACTCCAACATTGATTTTTTGTTCCTTTTTTTTTTTTTTTTTTTTACCTCTTCAAAACTCAATTTTTATTTTTTTTTTTTTTTTACCTCTTCAAAACTCCAACATTTTTTTTTTTTTTTACCTCTTCAAAACTCCAACATTGATTTTTTGTTCCTTTTTTTACCACTTCAAAACTCCAATTTCTTTTTTTTTTTTTTTTTTTACCTCTTCAAAACTCAATTTTTTTTTTTTTTTTACCTCTTCAAAACTCCAACTTTTTTTTTTTTTTACCTCTTCAAAACTCCACAATTTTTTTTTTTTTTTTTTTTACCACTTCAAAACTCCAACTTTTTTTTTTTTACCTCTTCAAAACTCCAACTTTTTTTTTTTTTTTTACCTCTTCAAAACTCCAACATTTTTTTTTTTTTTACCTCTTCAAAACTCCAACATTGATTTTTTGTTCCTTTTTTTACCTCTTCAAAACTCCAACTTTTTATTTTTTTTCACCTCTTCAAAACTCAATTTTTTTTTATTTTTTTTTACCTCTTCAAAACTCCAACATTGATTTTTTGTTCCTTTTTTTACCTCTTCAAAACTCAATTTTTTTTTTTTTTTTACCTCTTCAAAACTCCAACTTTTTTTTTTTTTTTACCTCTTCAAAACTCAATTTTTTTTTTTTTTTTTTACCTCTTCAAAACTCCAACATTTTTTTTTTTTTTACCTCTTCAAAACTCCAACATTGATTTTTTGTTCCTTTTTATACCTCTTCAAAACTCCACAATTTTTTCTATTTTTTTTTTTTACCTCTTCAAAACTCCAACTTTTTATTTTTTTTTACCTCTTCAAAACTCAATTTTTTTTTATTTTTTTTTTACCTCTTCAAAACTCCAACATTGATTTTTTGTTCCTTTTTTTACCTCTTCAAAACTCCAAATTTTTTTTTTTTTTTTTTTATCTCTTCAAAACTCCAATTTTTTTTTTTTTTTTTTACCTCTTCAAAACTCCAACATTGATTTTTTGTTCCTTTTTTTACCACTTCAAAACTCCAATTTCTTTTTTTTTTTTTTTTTTTACCTCTTCAAAACTCCAACTTTTTTTTTTTTTTACCTCTTCAAAACTCCACAATTTTTTTTTTTTTTTTTTTTACCACTTCAAAACTCCAACTTTTTTTTTTTTACCTCTTCAAAACTCCAACTTTTTTTTTTTTTTTTTTACCTCTTCAAAACTCCAACATTTTTTTTTTTTTTACCTCTTCAAAACTCCAACATTGATTTTTTGTTCCTTTTTTTACCTCTTCAAAACTCCAACTTTTTTTTTTTTTTTACTTCTTCAAAACTCAATTTTTTTTTTTTTTTTTACCTCTTCAAAACTCCAACATTTTTTTTTTTTTACCTCTTCAAAACTCCAACATTGATTTTTTGTTCCTTTTTTTACCTCTTCAAAACTCCACAATTTTTTTTATATTTTATTTTTACCTCTTCAAAACTCAATTTTTTTTATTTTTTTTTTTTACCTCTTCAAAACTCCAACATTGATTTTTTGTTCCTTTTTTTACCTCTTCAAAACTCCAATTTTTTTTTTTTTTTTTTTTACCTCTTCAAAACTCCAACTTTTTTTTTTTTTTTTTTTACCTCTTCAAAACTCCAACTTTTTTTTTTTTTTTTTTTTTTACCTCTTCAAAACTCAATTTTTTTTTTTTTTTTTTTACCTCTTCAAAACTCCAACATTGATTTTTTGTTCCTTTTTTTACCTCTTCAAAACTCCAACTTTTTTTTTTTTTTACCTCTTCAAAACTCAATTTTTTTTTTTTTTTTTTTTTACCTCTTCAAAACTCCAACTTTTTTTTTTTTTTACCTCTTCAAAACTCAATTTTTTTTTTTTTTTTTTTTTACCTCTTCAAAACTCCAACATTGATTTTTTGTTCCTTTTTTTTGCCTCTTCAAAACTCTTTTTTTTTACCTCTTCAAAACTCCAACATTGATTTTATGTTCCTTTTTTTACCTCTTCAAAACTCCAATTTTTTTTTTTTTTTTTTTTACCTCTTCAAAACTCCAACTTTTTTTTTTTTTTTTTTTACCTCTTCAAAACTCCAACTTTTTTTTTTTTTTTTTTTTTTACCTCTTCAAAACTCCAACTTTTTTTTTTTTTACCTCTTCAAAACTCAATTTTTTTTTTTTTTTTTTTACCTCTTCAAAACTCCAACATTGATTTTTTGTTCCTTTTTTTACCTCTTCAAAACTCCAACTTTTTTTTTTTTTACCTCTTCAAAACTCAATTTTTTTATTTTTTTTTTTTACCTCTTCAAAACTCCAACTTTTTTTTTTTTTACCTCTTCAAAACTCAATTTTTTTTTTTTTTTTTTTTACCTCTTCAAAACTCCAACATTGATTTTTTGTTCCTTTTTTTTGCCTCTTCAAAACTCTTTTTTTTTACCTCTTCAAAACTCCAACATTGATTTTTTGTTCCTTTTTTTACCTCTTCAAAACTCAATTTTTTTATTTTTTTTTTTTACCTCTTCAAAACTCCAACTTTTTTTTTTTTTACCTCTTCAAAACTCAATTTTTTTTTTTTTTTTTTTTTACCTCTTCAAAACTCCAACATTGATTTTTTGTTCCTTTTTTTTGCCTCTTCAAAACTCTTTTTTTTTTACCTCTTCAAAACTCCAACATTGATTTTTTGTTCCTTTTTTTACCTCTTCAAAACTCCAAATTTTTTTTTTTTTTTTTTTTACCTCTTCAAAACTCAATTTTTTTTTTTTTTTTTACCTCCTCAAAACTCCAACTTTTTTTTTTTGTTCCTTTTTTTACCTCTTCAAAACTCCAACTTTTTTTTTTTTTACCTCTTCAAAAGTCAATTTTTTTTTTTTTTTGTTTTTACCTCTTCAAAACTCCAACATTGATTTTTTGTTCCTTTTTTTACCTCTTCAAAACTCCAACTTTTTTTTTTTTTTACCTCTTCAAAAGTCAATTTTTTTTTTTTTTTTTTTTTACCTCTTCAAAACTCCAACTTTTTTTTTTTTTTTTTTTACCTCTTCAAAACTCCAACATTTTTTTTTTTTACCTCTTCAAAACTCCAACATTGATTTTTTGTTCCTTTTTTTACCTCTTCAAAACTCCACAATTTTTTTTATATTTTATTTTTACCTCTTCAAAACTCAATTTTTTTTTTTTTTTTTTTTTACCTCTTCAAAACTCCAACATTGATTTTTTGTTCCTTTTTTTACCTCTTCAAAACTCCAATTTTTTTTTTTTTTTTTTTTACCTCTTCAAAACTCCAACTTTTTTTTTTTTTTTTTTTACCTCTTCAAAACTCCAACTTTTTTTTTTTTTTTTTTTTTTACCTCTTCAAAACTCCAACATTGATTTTTTGTTCCTTTTTTTACCTCTTCAAAACTCCAACTTTTTTTTTTTTTTACCTCTTCAAAACTCAAATTTTTTTTATTTTTTTTTTTACCTCTTCAAAACTCCAACTTTTTTTTTTTTTTACCTCTTCAAAACTCAATTTTTTTTTTTTTTTTTTTTTACCTCTTCAAAACTCCAACATTGATTTTTTGTTCCTTTTTTTTGCCTCTTCAAAACTCTTTTTTTTTACCTCTTCAAAACTCCAACATTGATTTTTTGTTCCTTTTTTTACCTCTTCAAAACTCCAAATTTTTTTTTTTTTTTTTTTTTACCTCTTCAAAACTCAATTTTTTTTTTTTTTTTTACCTCTTCAAAACTCCAACTTTTTTTTTTTTTTACCTCTTCAAAACTCTACAATTTTTTTTTTTTTTTTTTTTTACCTCTTCAAGACTCCAATATTTTTTTTTTTTTTTACCTCTTCAAAACTCCAACTTTTTTTTTTTTTTACCTCTTCAAAACTCCAACTTTTTTTTTTTTTTACCTCTTCAAAACTCCAACTTTTTTTTTTTTTACCTCTTCAAAACTCAATTTTTTTTTTTTTTTTTTTTTACCTCTTCAAAACTCCAACATTGATTTTTTGTTCCTTTTTTTACCTCTTCAAAACTCCAATTTTTTTTTTTTTTTTTTTTAACTCTTCAAAACTCAATTTTTTTTTTTTTTTTTTTACCTCTTCAAAACTCCAACTTTTTTTTTTTTTTTACCTCTTCAAAACTCCAACTTTTTTTTTTTTTTACCTCTTCAAAACTCCAACTTTTTTTTTTTTTTACCTCTTCAAAACTCAATTTTTTTTTTTTTTTTTTACCTCTTCAAAACTCCAACATTGATTTTTTGTTCCTTTTTATACCTCTTCAAAACTCCACAATTTTTTTTTTTTTTTTTTTTTACCTCTTCAAAACTCCAAATTTTTTTTTTTTTTTTACCTCTTCAAAACTCCAACATTGATTTTTTGTTCCTTTTTTTACCTCTTCAAAACTCCACAATTTTTTTTATATTTTATTTTTACCTCTTCAAAACTCAATTTTTTTTATTTTTACCTCTTCAAAACTCCAACATTGATTTTTTGTTCCTTTTTTTACCTCTTCAAAACTCCAATTTTTTTTTTTTTTTTTTTTTACCTCTTCAAAACTCCAACTTTTTTTTTTTTTTTTTTTACCTCTTCAAAACTCCAACTTTTTTTTTTTTTTTTTTTTTACCTCTTCAAAACTCCAACTTTTTTTTTTTTTACCTCTTCAAAACTCAATTTTTTTTTTTTTTTTTTTACCTCTTCAAAACTCCAACATTGATTTTTTGTTCCTTTTTTTACCTCTTCAAAACTCCAACTTTTTTTTTTTTTTACCTCTTCAAAACTCAATTTTTTTTTTTTTTTTTTTTTTACCTCTTCAAAACTCCAACTTTTTTTTTTTTTTACCTCTTCAAAACTCAATTTTTTTTTTTTTTTTTTTTTACCTCTTCAAAACTCCAACATTGATTTTTTGTTCCTTTTTTTTGCCTCTTCAAAACTCTTTTTTTTTACCTCTTCAAAACTCCAACATTGATTTTATGTTCCTTTTTTTACCTCTTCAAAACTCCAATTTTTTTTTTTTTTTTTTTTACCTCTTCAAAACTCCAACTTTTTTTTTTTTTTTTTTTACCTCTTCAAAACTCCAACATTGATTTTTTGTTCCTTTTTTTACCTCTTCAAAACTCCAACTTTTTTTTTTTTTACCTCTTCAAAACTCAATTTTTTTTTTTTTTTTTTTTTACCTCTTCAAAACTCCAACATTGATTTTATGTTCCTTTTTTTACCTCTTCAAAACTCAATTTTTTTATTTTTTTTTTTTACCTCTTCAAAACTCCAACATTGATTTTATGTTCCTTTTTTTACCTCTTCAAAACTCCAATTTTTTTTTTTTTTTTTTTTACCTCTTCAAAACTCAATTTTTTTTTTTTTTTTTTTACCTCTTCAAAACTCCAACATTGATTTTTTGTTCCTTTTTTTACCTCTTCAAAACTCCAACTTTTTTTTTTTTTACCTCTTCAAAACTCAATTTTTTTATTTTTTTTTTTTACCTCTTCAAAACTCCAATTTTTTTTTTTTTTACCTCTTCAAAACTCAATTTTTTTTTTTTTTTTTTTTTACCTCTTCAAAACTCCAACATTGATTTTTTGTTCCTTTTTTTTGCCTCTTCAAAACTCTTTTTTTTTACCTCTTCAAAACTCCAACATTGATTTTTTGTTCCTTTTTTTACCTCTTCAAAACTCCAATTTTTTTTTTTTTTTTTTTTACCTCTTCAAAACTCCAACTTTTTTTTTTTTTTTTTTTACCTCTTCAAAACTCCAACTTTTTTTTTTTTTTTTTTTTACCTCTTCAAAACTCCAACTTTTTTTTTTTTTACCTCTTCAAAACTCAATTTTTTTTTTTTTTTTTTACCTCTTCAAAACTCCAACATTGATTTTTTGTTCCTTTTTTTACCTCTTCAAAACTCCAACTTTTTTTTTTTTTTACCTCTTCAAAACTCAATTTTTTTTTTTTTTTTTTTTTACCTCTTCAAAACTCCAACTTTTTTTTTTTTTTACCTCTTCAAAACTCAATTTTTTTTTTTTTTTTTTTTTACCTCTTCAAAACTCCAACATTGATTTTTTGTTCCTTTTTTTTGCCTCTTCAAAACTCTTTTTTTTTACCTCTTCAAAACTCCAACATTGATTTTATGTTCCTTTTTTTACCTCTTCAAAACTCCAATTTTTTTTTTTTTTTTTTTACCTCTTCAAAACTCCAACTTTTTTTTTTTTTTTTTTTACCTCTTCAAAACTCCAACATTGATTTTTTGTTCCTTTTTTTACCTCTTCAAAACTCCAACTTTTTTTTTTTTTTACCTCTTCAAAACTCAATTTTTTTTTTTTTTTTTTTTACCTCTTCAAAACTCCAACATTGATTTTATGTTCCTTTTTTTACCTCTTCAAAACTCAATTTTTTTATTTTTTTTTTTTACCTCTTCAAAACTCCAACATTGATTTTATGTTCCTTTTTTTACCTCTTCAAAACTCCAATTTTTTTTTTTTTTTTTTTTACCTCTTCAAAACTCAATTTTTTTTTTTTTTTTTTTACCTCTTCAAAACTCCAACATTGATTTTTTGTTCCTTTTTTTACCTCTTCAAAACTCCAACTTTTTTTTTTTTTACCTCTTCAAAACTCAATTTTTTTATTTTTTTTTTTTACCTCTTCAAAACTCCAATTTTTTTTTTTTTTACCTCTTCAAAACTCAATTTTTTTTTTTTTTTTTTTTTACCTCTTCAAAACTCCAACATTGATTTTTTGTTCCTTTTTTTTGCCTCTTCAAAACTCTTTTTTTTTACCTCTTCAAAACTCCAACATTGATTTTTTGTTCCTTTTTTTACCTCTTCAAAACTCCAATTTTTTTTTTTTTTTTTTTTACCTCTTCAAAACTCCAACTTTTTTTTTTTTTTTTTTTACCTCTTCAAAACTCCAACTTTTTTTTTTTTTTTTTTTTTACCTCTTCAAAACTCCAACTTTTTTTTTTTTTACCTCTTCAAAACTCAATTTTTTTTTTTTTTTTTTTACCTCTTCAAAACTCCAACATTGATTTTTTGTTCCTTTTTTTACCTCTTCAAAACTCCAACTTTTTTTTTTTTTTACCTCTTCAAAACTCAATTTTTTTTTTTTTTTTTTTTTACCTCTTCAAAACTCCAACTTTTTTTTTTTTTTACCTCTTCAAAACTCAATTTTTTTTTTTTTTTTTTTTTACCTCTTCAAAACTCCAACATTGATTTTTTGTTCCTTTTTTTTGCCTCTTCAAAACTCTTTTTTTTTACCTCTTCAAAACTCCAACATTGATTTTATGTTCCTTTTTTTACCTCTTCAAAACTCCAATTTTTTTTTTTTTTTTTTTACCTCTTCAAAACTCCAACTTTTTTTTTTTTTTTTTTTACCTCTTCAAAACTCCAACATTGATTTTTTGTTCCTTTTTTTACCTCTTCAAAACTCCAACTTTTTTTTTTTTTACCTCTTCAAAACTCAATTTTTTTTTTTTTTTTTTTTACCTCTTCAAAACTCCAACATTGATTTTATGTTCCTTTTTTTACCTCTTCAAAACTCAATTTTTTTTTTTTTTTTTTTTACCTCTTCAAAACTCCAACATTGATTTTATGTTCCTTTTTTTACCTCTTCAAAACTCCAACTTTTTTTTTTTTTACCTCTTCAAAACTCAATTTTTTTTTTTTTTTTTTTTACCTCTTCAAAACTCCAATTTTTTTTTTTTTTACCTCTTCAAAACTCAATTTTTTTTTTTTTTTTTTTTTACCTCTTCAAAACTCCAACATTGATTTTTTGTTCCTTTTTTTTGCCTCTTCAAAACTCTTTTTTTTTACCTCTTCAAAACTCCAACATTGATTTTTTGTTCCTTTTTTTACCTCTTCAAAACTCCAAATTTTTTTTTTTTTTTTTTTTTACCTCTTCAAAACTCAATTTTTTTTATTTTTTTTTACCTCTTCAAAACTCCAACTTTTTTTTTTTGTTCCTTTTTTTACCTCTTCAAAACTCCAACTTTTTTTTTTTTTACCTCTTCAAAAGTCAATTTTTTTTTTTTTTTGTTTTTACCTCTTCAAAACTCCAACATTGATTTTTTGTTCCTTTTTTTACCTCTTCAAAACTCCAACTTTTTTTTTTTTTTACCTCTTCAAAAGTCAATTTTTTTTTTTTTTTTTTTTTACCTCTTCAAAACTCCAACATTTTTTTTTTTTTACCTCTTCAAAACTCCAACATTGATTTTTTGTTCCTTTTTTTACCTCTTCAAAACTCCACAATTTTTTTTTTTTTTTTTTTTTACCTCTTCAAAACTCCAACTTTTTATTTTTTTTTACCTCTTCAAAACTCAATTTTTTTTTTTTTTTTTTTTACCTCTTCAAAACTCCAACTTTTTTTTTTTTTTTACTTCTTCAAAACTCAATTTTTTTTTTTTTTTTTTTACCTCTTCAAAACTCCAACATTTTTTTTTTTTTACCTCTTCAAAACTCCAACATTGATTTTTTGTTCCTTTTTTTACCTCTTCAAAACTCCACAATTTTTTTTATATTTTATTTTTACCTCTTCAAAACTCAATTTTTTTTATTTTTTTTTTTTACCTCTTCAAAACTCCAACATTGATTTTTTGTTCCTTTTTTTACCTCTTCAAAACTCCAATTTTTTTTTTTTTTTTTTTTACCTCTTCAAAACTCCAACTTTTTTTTTTTTTTTTTTTACCTCTTCAAAACTCCAACTTTTTTTTTTTTTTTTTTTTTTACCTCTTCAAAACTCCAACTTTTTTTTTTTTTACCTCTTCAAAACTCAATTTTTTTTTTTTTTTTTTTACCTCTTCAAAACTCCAACATTGATTTTTTGTTCCTTTTTTTACCTCTTCAAAACTCCAACTTTTTTTTTTTTTTACCTCTTCAAAACTCAATTTTTTTTATTTTTTTTTTTTACCTCTTCAAAACTCCAACTTTTTTTTTTTTTTACCTCTTCAAAACTCAATTTTTTTTTTTTTTTTTTTTTACCTCTTCAAAACTCCAACATTGATTTTTTGTTCCTTTTTTTTGCCTCTTCAAAACTCTTTTTTTTTACCTCTTCAAAACTCCAACATTGATTTTATGTTCCTTTTTTTACCTCTTCAAAACTCCAATTTTTTTTTTTTTTTTTTTACCTCTTCAAAACTCCAACTTTTTTTTTTTTTTTTTTTACCTCTTCAAAACTCCAACTTTTTTTTTTTTTTTTTTTTTTACCTCTTCAAAACTCCAACTTTTTTTTTTTTTACCTCTTCAAAACTCAATTTTTTTTTTTTTTTTTTTACCTCTTCAAAACTCCAACATTGATTTTTTGTTCCTTTTTTTACCTCTTCAAAACTCCAACTTTTTTTTTTTTTACCTCTTCAAAACTCAATTTTTTTATTTTTTTTTTTTACCTCTTCAAAACTCCAACTTTTTTTTTTTTTACCTCTTCAAAACTCAATTTTTTTTTATTTTTTTTTTTACCTCTTCAAAACTCCAACATTGATTTTTTGTTCCTTTTTTTTGCCTCTTCAAAACTCTTTTTTTTTACCTCTTCAAAACTCCAACATTGATTTTTTGTTCCTTTTTTTACCTCTTCAAAACTCCAAATTTTTTTTTTTTTTTTTTTTACCTCTTCAAAACTCAATTTTTTTTTTTTTTTTTACCTCTTCAAAACTCCAACTTTTTTTTTTTGTTCCTTTTTTTACCTCTTCAAAACTCCAACTTTTTTTTTTTTTACCTCTTCAAAAGTCAATTTTTTTTTTTTTTTGTTTTTACCTCTTCAAAACTCCAACATTGATTTTTTGTTCCTTTTTTTACCTCTTCAAAACTCCAACTTTTTTTTTTTTTTACCTCTTCAAAAGTCAATTTTTTTTTTTTTTTTTTTTACCTCTTCAAAACTCCAACATTTTTTTTTTTTTACCTCTTCAAAACTCCAACATTGATTTTTTGTTCCTTTTTTTACCTCTTCAAAACTCCACAATTTTTTTTATTTTTTTTTTTTACCTCTTCAAAACTCCAACTTTTTATTTTTTTTCACCTCTTCAAAACTCAATTTTTTTTTTTTTTTTTTTACCTCTTCAAAACTCCAACATTGATTTTTTGTTCCTTTTTTTACCTCTTCAAAACTCCAACTTTTTTTTATTTTTTTTTTTACCTCTTCAAAACTCCAACATTGATTTTTTGTTCCTTTTTTTTTTTTTTTTTTTTACCTCTTCAAAACTCAATTTTTTTTTTTTTTTTTTTTTTACCTCTTCAAAACTCCAACATTTTTTTTTTTTTTTACCTCTTCAAAACTCCAACATTGATTTTTTGTTCCTTTTTTTACCACTTCAAAACTCCAATTTCTTTTTTTTTTTTTTTTTTTACCTCTTCAAAACTCAATTTTTTTACCTCTTCAAAACTCCAACTTTTTTTTTTTTTTACCTCTTCAAAACTCCACAATTTTTTTTTTTTTTTTTTTTACCACTTCAAAACTCCAACTTTTTTTTTTTTACCTCTTCAAAACTCCAACTTTTTTTTTTTTTTTTTACCTCTTCAAAACTCCAACATTTTTTTTTTTTTTACCTCTTCAAAACTCCAACATTGATTTTTTGTTCCTTTTTTTACCTCTTCAAAACTCCAACTTTTTATTTTTTTTCACCTCTTCAAAACTCAATTTTTTTTTTTTTTTTTTTACCTCTTCAAAACTCCAACATTGATTTTTTGTTCCTTTTTTTACCTCTTCAAAACTCAATTTTTTTTTTTTTTTTACCTCTTCAAAACTCCAACTTTTTTTTTTTTTTTACCTCTTCAAAACTCAATTTTTTTTTTTTTTTTTTACCTCTTCAAAACTCCAACATTTTTTTTTTTTTACCTCTTCAAAACTCCAACATTGATTTTTTGTTCCTTTTTATACCTCTTCAAAACTCCACAATTTTTTCTATTTTTTTTTTTTACCTCTTCAAAACTCCAACTTTTTATTTTTTTTTACCTCTTCAAAACTCAATTTTTTTTAATTTTTTTTTTACCTCTTCAAAACTCCAACATTGATTTTTTGTTCCTTTTTTTACCTCTTCAAAACTCCAAATTTTTTTTTTTTTTTTTTTATCTCTTCAAAACTCCAATTTTTTTTTTTTTTTTTTACCTCTTCAAAACTCCAACTTTTTTTTTTTTTTTTTTTACCTCTTCAAAACTCCAACATTTTTTTTTTTTTTACCTCTTCAAAACTCCAACATTGATTTTTTGTTCCTTTTTTTACCTCTTCAAAACTCCACAATTTTTTTTTTTTTTTTTTTTACCTCTTCAAAACTCCAACTTTTTTTTTTTTTACCTCTTCAAAACTCAATTTTTTTTAATTTTTTTTTTTACCTCTTCAAAACTCCAACATTGATTTTTTGTTCCTTTTTTTACCTCTTCAAAACTCCAACATTTTTTTTTTTTTTTACCTCTTCAAAACTCCAACATTTTTTTTTTTTTTTACCTCTTCAAAACTCCAACATTGATTTTTTGTTCCTTTTTTTACCTCTTCAAAACTCCAACATTGATTTTTTGTTCCTTTTTTTACCTCTTCAAAACTCAATTTTTTTTTTTTTTTACCTCTTCAAAACTCCAACATTGATTTTTTGTTCCTTTTTTTACCACTTCAAAACTCCAATTTTTTTTTTTTTTTTTTTTTTACCTCTTCAAAACTCCAACTTTTTTTTTTTTTTTTTTTACCTCTTCAAAACTCCAACATTTTTTTTTTTTTTTACCTCTTCAAAACTCCAACATTGATTTTTTGTTCCTTTTTTTACCTCTTCAAAACTCCAACATTGATTTTTTGTTCCTTTTTTTACCTCTTCAAAACTCAATTTTTTTTTTTTTTACCTCTTCAAAACTCCAACATTGATTTTTTGTTCCTTTTTTTACCACTTCAAAACTCCAATTTCTTTTTTTTTTTTTTTTTTTACCTCTTCAAAACTCAATTTTTTTTTTTTTTTTACCTCTTCAAAACTCCAACTTTTTTTTTTTTTTTACCTCTTCAAAACTCCACAATTTTTTTTTTTTTTTTTTTTACCACTTCAAAACTCCAACTTTTTTTTTTTTACCTCTTCAAAACTCCAACTTTTTTTTTTTTTTTTTTTACCTCTTCAAAACTCCAACATTTTTTTTTTTTTTACCTCTTCAAAACTCCAACATTGATTTTTTGTTCCTTTTTTTACCTCTTCAAAACTCCAACTTTTTATTTTTTTTTACCTCTTCAAAACTCAATTTTTTTTTTTTTTTTTTTTACCTCTTCAAAACTCCAACATTGATTTTTTTGTTCCTTTTTTTACCTCTTCAAAACTCCAAATTTTTTTTTTTTTTTTTTTTTTACCTCTTCAAAACTCCAAATTTTTTTTTTTTTTTTTACCTCTTCAAAACTCCAACTTTTTTTTTTTTTACCTCTTCAAAACTCCACAATTTTTTTTTTTTTTTTTTACCTCTTCAAAACTCCACAATTTTTTTTTTTTTTTTTTTTTACCTCTTCAAAACTCCAACATTTTTTTTTTTTTTACCTCTTCAAAACTCCAACATTGATTTTTTGTTCCTTTTTTTACCTCTTCAAAACTCCACAATTTTTTTTATTTTTTTTTTTTACCTCTTCAAAACTCCAACTTTTTTTTTTTTTTACCTCTTCAAAACTCAATTTTTTTTATTTTTTGTTTACCTCTTCAAAACTCCAACATTGATTTGTTGTTCCTTTTTTTACCTCTTCAAAACTCCAAATTTTTTTTTTTTTTTTTTACCTCTTCAAAACTCCAACATTGATTTTTTGTTCCCTTTTTTACCTCTTCAAAACTCCAAATTTTTTTTTTTTTTTTTACCTCTTCAAAACTCCAACTTTTTTTTTTTTTTTTTACCTCTTCAAAACTCCAACTTTTTTTTTTTTTTTTTTTACCTCTTGAAAACTCCAACATTGATTTTTTGTTCCTTTTTTTTACCTCTTCAAAACTCCAACATTTTTTTTTTTTTTACCTCTTCAAAACTCCAACATTGATTTTTTGTTCCTTTTTTTACCTCTTCAAAACTCCACAATTTTTTTTTTTTTTTTTTTTACCTCTTCAAAACTCCAACATTGATTTTTTGTTCCTTTTTTTACCTCTTCAAAACTCTTTTTTTTTACCTCTTCAAAACTCCAACATTGATTTTTTGTTCCTTTTTTTACCACTTCAAAACTCCAATTTCTTTTTTTTTTTTTTTTTTTACCTCTTCAAAACTCAATTTTTTTTTTTTTTTTTACCTCTTCAAAACTCCAACTTTTTTTTTTTTTTTACCTCTTCAAAACTCCACAATTTTTTTTTTTTTTTTTTTTACCACTTCAAAACTCCAACTTTTTTTTTTTTACCTCTTCAAAACTCCAACTTTTTTTTTTTTTTTTTTTACCTCTTCAAAACTCCAACATTTTTTTTTTTTTTACCTCTTCAAAACTCCAACATTGATTTTTTGTTCCTTTTTTTACCTCTTCAAAACTCCAACTTTTTATTTTTTTTTACCTCTTCAAAACTCAATTTTTTTTTTTTTTTTTTTTACCTCTTCAAAACTCCAACATTGATTTTTTTGTTCCTTTTTTTACCTCTTCAAAACTCCAAATTTTTTTTTTTTTTTTTTTTTTACCTCTTCAAAACTCCAAATTTTTTTTTTTTTTTTTACCTCTTCAAAACTCCAACTTTTTTTTTTTTTACCTCTTCAAAACTCCACAATTTTTTTTTTTTTTTTTTACCTCTTCAAAACTCCACAATTTTTTTTTTTTTTTTTTTTTACCTCTTCAAAACTCCAACATTTTTTTTTTTTTTACCTCTTCAAAACTCCAACATTGATTTTTTGTTCCTTTTTTTACCTCTTCAAAACTCCACAATTTTTTTTATTTTTTTTTTTTACCTCTTCAAAACTCCAACTTTTTTTTTTTTTACCTCTTCAAAACTCAATTTTTTTTATTTTTTGTTTACCTCTTCAAAACTCCAACATTGATTTGTTGTTCCTTTTTTTACCTCTTCAAAACTCCAAATTTTTTTTTTTTTTTTTACCTCTTCAAAACTCCAACATTGATTTTTTGTTCCCTTTTTTACCTCTTCAAAACTCCAAATTTTTTTTTTTTTTTTTACCTCTTCAAAACTCCAACTTTTTTTTTTTTTTTACCTCTTCAAAACTCCAACTTTTTTTTTTTTTTTTTTTACCTCTTGAAAACTCCAACATTGATTTTTTGTTCCTTTTTTTTACCTCTTCAAAACTCCAACATTTTTTTTTTTTTTACCTCTTCAAAACTCCAACATTGATTTTTTGTTCCTTTTTTTACCTCTTCAAAACTCCACAATTTTTTTTTTTTTTTTTTTACCTCTTCAAAACTCCAACATTGATTTTTTGTTCCTTTTTTTACCTCTTCAAAACTCTTTTTTTTTACCTCTTCAAAACTCCAACTTTTTTTTTTTTTTACCTCTTCAAAACTCCAACTTTTTTTTTTTTTTTTTTTACCTCTTCAAAACTCAATTTTTTTTTTTTTTTTTTTACCTCTTCAAAACTCCAATTTTTTTTTTTTTTTACCTCTTCAAAACTCCAACTTTTTTTTTTTTTTACCTCTTCAAAACTCAATTTCTTTTTTTTTTTTTTTTTACCTCTTCAAAACTCCAACATTGATTTTTTGTTCCTTTTTTTACCTCTTCAAAACTCCAATTTTTTTTTTTTTTTTTTTTACCTCTTCAAAACTCAATTTTTTTTTTTTTTTTTTTACCTCTTCAAAACTCCAACATTGATTTTTTGTTCCTTTTTTTTACCTCTTCAAAACTCCAACTTTTTTTTTTTTTTTTACCTCTTCAAAACTCCAACTTTTTTTTTTTTTTTTTTTTACCTCTTGAAAACTCCAACATTGATTTTTTGTTCCTTTTTTTTACCTCTTCAAAACTCCAACATTTTTTTTTTTTTTACCTCTTCAAAACTCCAACATTGATTTTTTGTTCCTTTTTTTACCTCTTCAAAACTCCACAATTTTTTTTTTTTTTTTTTTTACCTCTTCAAAACTCCAACATTGATTTTTTGTTCCTTTTTTTACCTCTTCAAAACTCTTTTTTTTTACCTCTTCAAAACTCCAACTTTTTTTTTTTTTTACCTCTTCAAAACTCCAACTTTTTTTTTTTTTTTTTTACCTCTTCAAAACTCAATTTTTTTTTTTTTTTTTTTACCTCTTCAAAACTCCAATTTTTTTTTTTTTTACCTCTTCAAAACTCCAACTTTTTTTTTTTTTACCTCTTCAAAACTCAATTTCTTTTTTTTTTTTTTTTTACCTCTTCAAAACTCCAACATTGATTTTTTGTTCCTTTTTTTACCTCTTCAAAACTCCAATTTTTTTTTTTTTTTTTTTTTACCTCTTCAAAACTCAATTTTTTTTTTTTTTTTTTTACCTCTTCAAAACTCAATTTTTTTTTTTTTTTTTTACCTCTTCAAAACTCCAAATTTTTTTTTTTTTTTTACCTCTTCAAAACTCCAAATTTTTTTTTTTTTACCTCTTCAAAACTCCAACATTGATTTTTTGTTCCTTTTTTTACCTCTTCAAAACTCCACAATTTTTTTTATATTTTATTTTTACCTCTTCAAAACTCAATTTTTTTTATTTATTTTTTTTACCTCTTCAAAACTCCAACATTGATTTTTTGTTCCTTTTTTTACCTCTTCAAAACTCCAATTTTTTTTTTTTTTTTTTTTACCTCTTCAAAACTCCAACTTTTTTTTTTTTTTTTTTACCTCTTCAAAACTCCAACATTTTTTTTTTTTTTTACCTCTTCAAAACTCCAACATTGATTTTTTGTTCCTTTTTTTACCTCTTCAAAACTCCAACATTGATTTTTTGTTCCTTTTTTTACCACTTCAAAACTCCAATTTTTTTTATTTTTTTTTTTACCTCTTCAAAACTCAATTTTTTTTTTTTTTACCTCTTCAAAACTCCAACTTTTTTTTTTTTTTACCTCTTCAAAACTCAATTTTTTTTTTTTTTTACCTCTTCAAAACTCCAACTTTTTTTTTTTTTTACCTCTTCAAAACTCCAATTTTTTTTTTTTTTTTTTTTACCTCTTCAAAACTCCAACTTTTTTTTTTTTTTTTTTTACCTCTTCAAAACTCCAACATTTTTTTTTTTTTTACCTCTTCAAAACTCAATTTTTTTTTTTTTTTTTTCTACCTCTTCAAAACTCCAACATTGATTTTTTGTTCCTTTTTTTACCTCTTCAAAACTCCAATTTTTTTTTTTTTTTTTTTTACCTCTTCAAAACTCCAACTTTTTTTTTTTTTTTTTTTACCTCTTCAAAACTCCAACATTTTTTTTTTTTTTTACCTCTTCAAAACTCAATTTTTTTTTTTTTTTTTTCTACCTCTTCAAAACTCCAACATTGATTTTTTGTTCCTTTTTTTACCTCTTCAAAACTCCAATTTTTTTTAATTTTTTTTTTACCTCTTCAAAACTCAATTTTTTTTTTTTTTTTTTACCTCTTCAAAACTCCAACTTTTTTTTTTTTTTTACCTCTTCAAAACTCCACAATTTTTTTTTTTTTTACCTCTTCAAAACTCCAACTTTTTTTTTTTTTTTTTACCTCTTCAAAACTCCAACTTTTTTTTTTTTTTACCTCTTCAAAACTCTACAATTTTTTTTTTTTTTTTTTTTTACCTCTTCAAAACTCCAACATTTTTATTTTTTTTACCTCTTCAAAACTCCAACTTTTTTTTTTTTTTTTTACCTCTTCAAAACTCCAACTTTTTTTTTTTTTTACCTCTTCAAAACTCTACAATTTTTTTTTTTTTTTTTTTTTTTACCTCTTCAAAACTCAATTTTTTTTTTTTTTTTTTTTTACCTCTTCAAAACTCAATTTTTTTTTATTTTTTTTTTTACCTCTTCAAAACTCCAACATTGATTTTTTGTTCCTTTTTTTACCTCTTCAAAACTCCAATTTTTTTTTTTTTTTTTTTTTACCTCTTCAAAACTCAATTTTTTTTTTTTTTTTTTTACCTCTTCAAAACTTCAACTTTTTTTTTTTTTTTACCTCTTCAAAACTCCACAATTTTTTTTTTTTTTTTTTTACCTCTTCAAAACTCCAACTTTTTTTTTTTTTTACCTCTTCAAAACTCTTTTTTTTTTTTTTTTTTTACCTCTTCAAAACTCCAACATTGATTTTTTGTTCCTTTTTATACCTCTTCAAAACTCCACAATTTTTTTTTTTTTTTTTTTTTACCTCTTCAAAACTCCAAATTTTTTTTTTTTTTTACCTCTTCAAAACTCCAACTTTTTTTTTTTTTTTTTTTACCTCTTCAAAACTCCAACATTTTTTTTTTTTTACCTCTTCAAAACTCCAACATTGATTTTTTGTTCCTTTTTTTACCTCTTCAAAACTCCACAATTTTTTTTATATTTTATTTTTACCTCTTCAAAACTCTATTTTTTTTTTTTTTTTTTTTTACCTCTTCAAAACTCCAACATTGATTTTTTGTTCCTTTTTTTACCTCTTCAAAACTCCAATTTTTTTTTTTTTTTTTTTTACCTCTTCAAAACTCCAACTTTTTTTTTTTTTTTTTTTACCTCTTCAAAACTCCAACTTTTTTTTTTTTTTTTTTTTTTACCTCTTCAAAACTCCAACTTTTTTTTTTTTTACCTCTTCAAAACTCAATTTTTTTTTTTTTTTTTAACCTCTTCAAAACTCCAACATTGATTTTTTGTTCCTTTTTTTACCTCTTCAAAACTCCAACTTTTTTTTTTTTTTACCTCTTCAAAACTCAATTTTTTTTTTTTTTTTTTTTTACCTCTTCAAAACTCCAACATTGATTTTTTGTTCCTTTTTTTTGCCTCTTCAAAACTCTTTTTTTTTACCTCTTCAAAACTCCAACATTGATTTTTTGTTCCTTTTTTTACCTCTTCAAAACTCCAATTTTTTTTTTTTTTTTTTTTACCTCTTCAAAACTCCAACTTTTTTTTTTTTTTTTTTTACCTCTTCAAAACTCCAACTTTTTTTTTTTTTTTTTTTTTTACCTCTTCAAAACTCCAACATTTATTTTTTGTTCCTTTTTTTACCTCTTCAAAACTCAATTTTTTTTTTTTTTTACCTCTTCAAAACTCCAACTTTTTTTTTTTTTTTACCTCTTCAAAACTCAATTTTTTTTTTTTTTTTTTACCTCTTCAAAACTCCAACATTTTTTTTTTTTTACCTCTTCAAAACTCCAACATTGATTTTTTGTTCCTTTTTATACCTCTTCAAAACTCCACAATTTTTTCTATTTTTTTTTTTTACCTCTTCAAAACTCAATTTTTTTTTTTTTTTTTTTTTTTTACCTCTTCAAAACTCCAACATTTTTTTTTTTTTTTACCTCTTCAAAACTCCAACATTGATTTTTTGTTCCTTTTTTTTTTTTTTTTTTTTTTTTTACCTCTTCAAAACTCTTTTTTTTTTTTTTTTTTTTTTACCTCTTCAAAACTCCAACATTTTTTTTTTTTTTTACCTCTTCAAAACTCCAACATTGATTTTTTGTTCCTTTTTTTACCTCTTCAAAACTCAATTTTTTTTATTTTTTTTTTACCTCTTCAAAACTCCAACATTGATTTTTTGTTCCTTTTTTTACCTCTTCAAAACTCAATTTTTTTTTTTTTTACCTCTTCAAAACTCAATTTTTTTTTTTTTTTTTACCTCTTCAAAACTCCAACTTTTTTTTTTTTTTTACCTCTTCAAAACTCCACAATTTTTTTTTTTTTTTTTTTTTACCACTTCAAAACTCCAACTTTTTTTTTTTTACCTCTTCAAAACTCCAACTTTTTTTTTTTTTTTTTTACCTCCTCAAAACTCCAACATTTTTTTTTTTTTTACCTCTTCAAAACTCCAACATTGATTTTTTGTTCCTTTTTTTACCTCTTCAAAACTCCAACTTTTTATTTTTTTTTACCTCTTCAAAACTCAATTTTTTTTTTTTTTTTTTTACCTCTTCAAAACTCCAACATTGATTTTTTGTTCCTTTTTTTACCTCTTCAAAACTCCAAATTTTTTTTTTTTTTTTTTTACCTCTTCAAAACTCCAACATTGATTTTTTGTTCCTTTTTTTACCTCTTCAAAACTCCAACTTTTTTTTTTTTTTACCTCTTCAAAAGTCAATTTTTTTTTTTTTTTTTTTTACCTCTTCAAAACTCCAACATTGATTTTTTTTTTTTTTTACCTCTTCAAAACTCAATTTTTTTTTTTTTTTTTACCTCTTCAAAACTCCAACATTTTTTTTTTTTTACCTCTTCAAAACTCCAACATTGATTTTTTGTTCCTTTTTTTACCTCTTCAAAACTCCAAATTTTTTTTTTTTTTTTTTTACCTCTTCAAAACTCCAACATTGATTTTTTGTTCCTTTTTTTACCTCTTCAAAACTCCAACTTTTTTTTTTTTTTACCTCTTCAAAAGTCAATTTTTTTTTTTTTTTTTTTTTACCTCTTCAAAACTCCAACATTGATTTTTTTTTTTTTTTACCTCTTCAAAACTCAATTTTTTTTTTTTTTTTACCTCTTCAAAACTCCAACATTTTTTTTTTTTTACCTCTTCAAAACTCCAACATTGATTTTTTGTTCCTTTTTTTACCTCTTCAAAACTCAATTTTTTTTATTTTTTTTTTACCTCTTCAAAACTCCAACATTGATTTTTTGTTCCTTTTTTTACCTCTTCAAAACTCAATTTTTTTTTTTTTTACCTCTTCAAAACTCAATTTTTTTTTTTTTTTTTACCTCTTCAAAACTCCAACATTTTTTTTTTTTTTACCTCTTCAAAACTCCAACATTGATTTTTTGTTCCTTTTTATACCTCTTCAAAACTCCACAATTTTTTCTATTTTTTTTTTTTACCTCTTCAAAACTCCAACTTTTTATTTTTTTTTACCTCTTCAAAACTCAATTTTTTTAAAATTTTTTTTTACCTCTTCAAAACTCCAACATTGATTTTTTGTTCCTTTTTTTACCTCTTCAAAACTCCAATTTTTTTTTTTTTTTTTTTTTTACCTCTTCAAAACTCCAACTTTTTTTTTTTTTTTTTTACCTCTTCAAAACTCCAACATTTTTTTTTTTTTTTACCTCTTCAAAACTCCAACATTGATTTTTTGTTCCTTTTTTTACCTCTTCAAAACTCCAACATTGATTTTTTGTTCCTTTTTTTACCTCTTCAAAACTCAATTTTTTTTTTTTTTACCTCTTCAAAACTCCAACATTGATTTTTTGTTCCTTTTTTTACCACTTCAAAACTCCAATTTCTTTTTTTTTTTTTTTTTTTACCTCTTCAAAACTCCAACATTGATTTTTTGTTCCTTTTTTTACCTCTTCAAAACTCCAACATTGATTTTTTGTTCCTTTTTTTACCACTTCAAAACTCCAATTTTTTTTTTTTTTTTTTTTTTACCTCTTCAAAACTCAATTTTTTTTTTTTTTTTACCTCTTCAAAACTCCAACATTTTTTTTTTTTTTACCTCTTCAAAACTCCAACATTGATTTTTTGTTCCTTTTTTTACCTCTTCAAAACTCCACAATTTTTTTTTTTTTTTTTTTACCTCTTCAAAACTCCAACATTGATTTTTTGTTCCTTTTTTTACCTCTTCAAAACTCTTTTTTTTTACCTCTTCAAAACTCCAACTTTTTATTTTTTTTACCTCTTCAAAACTCCAACTTTTTTTTTTTTTTTTTTACCTCTTCAAAACTCAATTTTTTTTTTTTTTTTTTTTACCTCTTCAAAACTCCAATTTTTTTTTTTTTTTACCTCTTCAAAACTCCAACTTTTTTTTTTTTTTACCTCTTCAAAACTCAATTTCTTTTTTTTTTTTTTTTTACCTCTTCAAAACTCCAACATTGATTTTTTGTTCCTTTTTTTACCTCTTCAAAACTCCAATTTTTTTTTTTTTTTTTTTTTACCTCTTCAAAACTCAATTTTTTTTTATTTTTTTTTACCTCTTCAAAACTCCAACATTGATTTTTTGTTCCTTTTTTTTACCTCTTCAAAACTCCAACTTTTTTTTTTTTTTTTACCTCTTCAAAACTCCAACTTTTTTTTTTTTTTTTTTTACCTCTTGAAAACTCCAACATTGATTTTTTGTTCCTTTTTTTTACCTCTTCAAAACTCCAACATTTTTTTTTTTTTTACCTCTTCAAAACTCCAACATTGATTTTTTGTTCCTTTTTTTACCTCTTCAAAACTCCACAATTTTTTTTTTTTTTTTTTTTACCTCTTCAAAACTCCAACATTGATTTTTTGTTCCTTTTTTTACCTCTTCAAAACTCTTTTTTTTTACCTCTTCAAAACTCCAACTTTTTTTTTTTTTTACCTCTTCAAAACTCCAACTTTTTTTTTTTTTTTTTTTACCTCTTCAAAACTCAATTTTTTTTTTTTTTTTTTTTACCTCTTCAAAACTCCAATTTTTTTTTTTTTTACCTCTTCAAAACTCCAACTTTTTTTTTTTTTTACCTCTTCAAAACTCAATTTCTTTTTTTTTTTTTTTTTTACCTCTTCAAAACTCCAACATTGATTTTTTGTTCCTTTTTTTACCTCTTCAAAACTCCAATTTTTTTTTTTTTTTTTTTTTACCTCTTCAAAACTCAATTTTTTTTTTTTTTTTTTTACCTCTTCAAAACTCAATTTTTTTTTTTTTTTTTTACCTCTTCAAAACTCCAAATTTTTTTTTTTTTTTTACCTCTTCAAAACTCCAACTTTTTTTTTTTTTTTTTTACCTCTTCAAAACTCCAACATTTTTTTTTTTTTACCTCTTCAAAACTCCAACATTGATTTTTTGTTCCTTTTTTTACCTCTTCAAAACTCCACAATTTTTTTTATATTTTATTTTTACCTCTTCAAAACTCAATTTTTTTTATTTATTTTTTTTACCTCTTCAAAACTCCAACATTGATTTTTTGTTCCTTTTTTTACCTCTTCAAAACTCCAATTTTTTTTTTTTTTTTTTTACCTCTTCAAAACTCCAACTTTTTTTTTTTTTTTTTACCTCTTCAAAACTCCAACATTTTTTTTTTTTTTTACCTCTTCAAAACTCCAACATTGATTTTTTGTTCCTTTTTTTACCTCTTCAAAACTCCAACATTGATTTTTTGTTCCTTTTTTTACCACTTCAAAACTCCAATTTTTTTTTATTTTTTTTTTTACCTCTTCAAAACTCAATTTTTTTTTTTTTTTACCTCTTCAAAACTCCAACTTTTTTTTTTTTTTACCTCTTCAAAACTCCAACTTTTTTTTTTTTTTTTTACCTCTTCAAAACTCCAATTTTTTTTTTTTTTTTTTTTACCTCTTCAAAACTCCAACTTTTTTTTTTTTTTTTTTTACCTCTTCAAAACTCCAACATTTTTTTTTTTTTTTACCTCTTCAAAACTCAATTTTTTTTTTTTTTTTTTCTACCTCTTCAAAACTCCAACATTGATTTTTTGTTCCTTTTTTTACCTCTTCAAAACTCCAATTTTTTTTAATTTTTTTTTTACCTCTTCAAAACTCAATTTTTTTTTTTTTTTTTTACCTCTTCAAAACTCCAACTTTTTTTTTTTTTTTACCTCTTCAAAACTCCACAATTTTTTTTTTTTTTACCTCTTCAAAACTCCAACTTTTTTTTTTTTTTTTTACCTCTTCAAAACTCCAACTTTTTTTTTTTTTTACCTCTTCAAAACTCTACAATTTTTTTTTTTTTTTTTTTTACCTCTTCAAAACTCCAACATTTTTATTTTTTTTACCTCTTCAAAACTCCAACTTTTTTTTTTTTTTTTACCTCTTCAAAACTCCAACTTTTTTTTTTTTTTACCTCTTCAAAACTCTACAATTTTTTTTTTTTTTTTTTTTTTACCTCTTCAAAACTCAATTTTTTTTTTTTTTTTTTTTACCTCTTCAAAACTCAATTTTTTTTTTTTTTTTTTTTTACCTCTTCAAAACTCCAACATTGATTTTTTGTTCCTTTTTTTACCTCTTCAAAACTCCAATTTTTTTTTTTTTTTTTTTTTACCTCTTCAAAACTCAATTTTTTTTTTTTTTTTTTTACCTCTTCAAAACTCCAACTTTTTTTTTTTTTTTACCTCTTCAAAACTCCACAATTTTTTTTTTTTTTTTTTTACCTCTTCAAAACTCCAACTTTTTTTTTTTTTTACCTCTTCAAAACTCCACAATTTTTTTTTTTTTTTTTTTTTACCTCTTCAAAACTCCAAATTTTTTTTTTTTTTTACCTCTTCAAAACTCCAACTTTTTTTTTTTTTTTTTTTACCTCTTCAAAACTCCAACATTTTTTTTTTTTTACCTCTTCAAAACTCCAACATTGATTTTTTGTTCCTTTTTTTACCTCTTCAAAACTCCACAATTTTTTTTATATTTTATTTTTACCTCTTCAAAACTCTATTTTTTTTTTTTTTTTTTTTACCTCTTCAAAACTCCAACATTGATTTTTTGTTCCTTTTTTTACCTCTTCAAAACTCCAATTTTTTTTTTTTTTTTTTTTACCTCTTCAAAACTCCAACTTTTTTTTTTTTTTTTTTTACCTCTTCAAAACTCCAACTTTTTTTTTCTTTTTTTTTTTTTACCTCTTCAAAACTCCAACTTTTTTTTTTTTTACCTCTTCAAAACTCAATTTTTTTTTTTTTTTTAACCTCTTCAAAACTCCAACATTGATTTTTTGTTCCTTTTTTTACCTCTTCAAAACTCCAACTTTTTTTTTTTTTTTACCTCTTCAAAACTCAAATTTTTTTTATTTTTTTTTTTACCTCTTCAAAACTCCAACTTTTTTTTTTTTTTACCTCTTCAAAACTCAATTTTTTTTTTTTTTTTTTTTTACCTCTTCAAAACTCCAACATTGATTTTTTGTTCCTTTTTTTTGCCTCTTCAAAACTCTTTTTTTTTACCTCTTCAAAACTCCAACATTGATTTTTTGTTCCTTTTTTTACCTCTTCAAAACTCCAATTTTTTTTTTTTTTTTTTTACCTCTTCAAAACTCCAACTTTTTTTTTTTTTTTTTTTACCTCTTCAAAACTCCAACTTTTTTTTTTTTTTTTTTTTTACCTCTTCAAAACTCCAACATTTATTTTTTGTTCCTTTTTTTACCTCTTCAAAACTCAATTTTTTTTTTTTTTTACCTCTTCAAAACTCCAACTTTTTTTTTTTTTTACCTCTTCAAAACTCAATTTTTTATTTTTTTTTTTACCTCTTCAAAACTCCAACATTTTTTTTTTTTTACCTCTTCAAAACTCCAACATTGATTTTTTGTTCCTTTTTATACCTCTTCAAAACTCCACAATTTTTTCTATTTTTTTTTTTTACCTCTTCAAAACTCAATTTTTTTTTTTTTTTTTTTTTTACCTCTTCAAAACTCCAACATTGATTTTTTGTTCCTTTTTTTTTTTTTTTTTTTACCTCTTCAAAACTCTTTTTTTTTTTTTTTTTTTTTTACCTCTTCAAAACTCCAACATTTTTTTTTTTTTTTACCTCTTCAAAACTCCAACATTGATTTTTTGTTCCTTTTTTTACCACTTCAAAACTCCAATTTCTTTTTTTTTTTTTTTTTTTACCTCTTCAAAACTCAATTTTTTTTTTTTTTTTACCTCTTCAAAACTCCAACTTTTTTTTTTTTTTTACCTCTTCAAAACTCCACAATTTTTTTTTTTTTTTTTTTACCACTTCAAAACTCCAACTTTTTTTTTTTACCTCTTCAAAACTCCAACTTTTTTTTTTTTTTTTTTACCTCTTCAAAACTCCAACATTTTTTTTTTTTTTACCTCTTCAAAACTCCAACATTGATTTTTTGTTCCTTTTTTTACCTCTTCAAAACTCCAACTTTTTATTTTTTTTTACCTCTTCAAAACTCAATTTTTTTTTTTTTTTTTTTACCTCTTCAAAACTCCAACATTGATTTTTTGTTCCTTTTTTTACCTCTTCAAAACTCCAAATTTTTTTTTTTTTTTTTTTACCTCTTCAAAACTCCAACATTGATTTTTTGTTCCTTTTTTTACCTCTTCAAAACTCCAACTTTTTTTTTTTTTAACCTCTTCAAAAGTCAATTTTTTTTTTTTTTTTTTTTACCTCTTCAAAACTCCAACATTGATTTTTTTTTTTTTTTACCTCTTCAAAACTCAATTTTTTTTTTTTTTTTTACCTCTTCAAAACTCCAACATTTTTTTTTTTTTACCTCTTCAAAACTCCAACATTGATTTTTTGTTCCTTTTTTTACCTCTTCAAAACTCCAAATTTTTTTTTTTTTTTTTTTACCTCTTCAAAACTCCAACATTGATTTTTTGTTCCTTTTTTTACCTCTTCAAAACTCCAACTTTTTTTTTTTTTTACCTCTTCAAAAGTCAATTTTTTTTTTTTTTTTTTTTTTACCTCTTCAAAACTCCAACATTGATTTTTTTTTTTTTTTACCTCTTCAAAACTCAATTTTTTTTTTTTTTTTTACCTCTTCAAAACTCCAACATTTTTTTTTTTTTACCTCTTCAAAACTCCAACATTGATTTTTTGTTCCTTTTTTTACCTCTTCAAAACTCAATTTTTTTTATTTTTTTTTTACCTCTTCAAAACTCCAACATTGATTTTTTGTTCCTTTTTTTACCTCTTCAAAACTCAATTTTTTTTTTTTTTACCTCTTCAAAACTCAATTTTTTTTTTTTTTTTTACCTCTTCAAAACTCCAACATTTTTTTTTTTTTTACCTCTTCAAAACTCCAACATTGATTTTTTGTTCCTTTTTATACCTCTTCAAAACTCCACAATTTTTTCTATTTTTTTTTTTTACCTCTTCAAAACTCCAACTTTTTATTTTTTTTTACCTCTTCAAAACTCAATTTTTTTAAATTTTTTTTTTACCTCTTCAAAACTCCAACATTGATTTTTTGTTCCTTTTTTTACCTCTTCAAAACTCCAAATTTTTATTTTTATTTTTTATCTCTTCAAAACTCCAATTTTTTTTTTTTTTTTTTACCTCTTCAAAACTCCAACTTTTTTTTTTTTTTTTTTTACCTCTTCAAAACTCCAACATTTTTTTTTTTTTACCTCTTCAAAACTCCAACATTGATTTTTTGTTCCTTTTTTTACCTCTTCAAAACTCCACAATTTTTTTTTTTTTTTTTTTTACCTCTTCAAAACTCCAACTTTTTTTTTTTTTACCTCTTCAAAACTCAATTTTTTTTAATTTTTTTTTTTACCTCTTCAAAACTCCAACATTGATTTTTTGTTCCTTTTTTTACCTCTTCAAAACTCCAATTTTTTTTTTTTTTTTTTTTACCTCTTCAAAACTCCAACTTTTTTTTTTTTTTTTTTACCTCTTCAAAACTCCAACATTTTTTTTTTTTTTTACCTCTTCAAAACTCCAACATTGATTTTTTGTTCCTTTTTTTACCTCTTCAAAACTCCAACATTGATTTTTTGTTCCTTTTTTTACCTCTTCAAAACTCAATTTTTTTTTTTTTACCTCTTCAAAACTCCAACATTGATTTTTTGTTCCTTTTTTTACCACTTCAAAACTCCAATTTCTTTTTTTTTTTTTTTTTTACCTCTTCAAAACTCAATTTTTTTATTTTTTTTTACCTCTTCAAAACTCCAACTTTTTTTTTTTTTTTACCTCTTCAAAACTCCACAATTTTTTTTTTTTTTTTTTTACCACTTCAAAACTCCAACTTTTTTTTTTTTACCTCTTCAAAACTCCAACTTTTTTTTTTTTTTTTTTTACCTCTTCAAAACTCCAACATTTTTTTTTTTTTTACCTCTTCAAAACTCCAACATTGATTTTTTGTTCCTTTTTTTACCTCTTCAAAACTCCAACTTTTTATTTTTTTTTACCTCTTCAAAACTCAATTTTTTTTTTTTTTTTTTTTACCTCTTCAAAACTCCAACATTGATTTTTTTGTTCCTTTTTTTACCTCTTCAAAACTCCAAATTTTTTTTTTTTTTTTTTTTACCTCTTCAAAACTCCAAATTTTTTTTTTTTTTTTTTTTTTTACCTCTTCAAAACTCCAACATTTTTTTTTTTTTTACCTCTTCAAAACTCCAACATTGATTTTTTGTTCCTTTTTTTACCTCTTCAAAACTCCACAATTTTTTTTATTTTTTTTTTTTACCTCTTCAAAACTCCAACTTTTTTTTTTTTACCTCTTCAAAACTCAATTTTTTTTTTTTTTTTGTTTACCTCTTCAAAACTCCAACATTGATTTTTTGTTCCTTTTTTTACCTCTTCAAAACTCCAAATTTTTTTTTTTTTTTTTACCTCTTCAAAACTCAATTTTTTTTTATTTTTTTTTTTACCTCTTCAAAACTCCAACATTGATTTTTTGTTCCTTTTTTTAACTCTTCAAAACTCCAAAATTTTTTTTTTTTTTTTACCTCTTCAAAACTCCAACTTTTTTTTTTTTTTTTACCTCTTCAAAACTCCAACTTTTTTTTTTTTTTTTTTTACCTCTTCAAAACTCCAACATTGATTTTTTGTTCCTTTTTTTTACCTCTTCAAAACTCCAACATTTTTTTTTTTTTTACCTCTTCAAAACTCCAACATTGATTTTTTGTTCCTTTTTTTACCTCTTCAAAACTCCACAATTTTTTTTATTTTTTTTTTTTACCTCTTCAAAACTCAATTTTTTTTTTTTTTTTTTTTTTACTTCTTCAAAACTCCAACATTTTTTTTTTTTTTACCTCTTCAAAACTCCACAATTTTTTTTTTTTTTTTTTTACCTCTTCAAAACTCCAACATTGATTTTTTGTTCCTTTTTTTACCTCTTCAAAACTCCACAATTTTTTCTATTTTTTTTTTTTACCTCTTCAAAACTCCAACTTTTTATTTTTTTTTACCTCTTCAAAACTCAATTTTTTTAAAATTTTTTTTTACCTCTTCAAAACTCCAACATTGATTTTTTGTTCCTTTTTTTACCTCTTCAAAACTCCAAATTTTTATTTTTATTTTTTATCTCTTCAAAACTCCAATTTTTTTTTTTTTTTTTTTTACCTCTTCAAAACTCCAACTTTTTTTTTTTTTTTTTTTACCTCTTCAAAACTCCAACATTTTTTTTTTTTTTACCTCTTCAAAACTCCAACATTGATTTTTTGTTCCTTTTTTTACCTCTTCAAAACTCCACAATTTTTTTTTTTTTTTTTTTTTACCTCTTCAAAACTCCAACTTTTTTTTTTTTTACCTCTTCAAAACTCAATTTTTTTTAATTTTTTTTTTTACCTCTTCAAAACTCCAACATTGATTTTTTGTTCCTTTTTTTACCTCTTCAAAACTCCAATTTTTTTTTTTTTTTTTTTTTTACCTCTTCAAAACTCCAACTTTTTTTTTTTTTTTTTTTACCTCTTCAAAACTCCAACATTTTTTTTTTTTTTTACCTCTTCAAAACTCCAACATTGATTTTTTGTTCCTTTTTTTACCTCTTCAAAACTCCAACATTGATTTTTTGTTCCTTTTTTTACCTCTTCAAAACTCAATTTTTTTTTTTTTTACCTCTTCAAAACTCCAACATTGATTTTTTGTTCCTTTTTTTACCACTTCAAAACTCCAATTTCTTTTTTTTTTTTTTTTTTTACCTCTTCAAAACTCAATTTTTTTTTTTTTTTTTACCTCTTCAAAACTCCAACTTTTTTTTTTTTTTTACCTCTTCAAAACTCCACAATTTTTTTTTTTTTTTTTTTTACCACTTCAAAACTCCAACTTTTTTTTTTTTACCTCTTCAAAACTCCAACTTTTTTTTTTTTTTTTTTTACCTCTTCAAAACTCCAACATTTTTTTTTTTTTTACCTCTTCAAAACTCCAACATTGATTTTTTGTTCCTTTTTTTACCTCTTCAAAACTCCAACTTTTTATTTTTTTTACCTCTTCAAAACTCAATTTTTTTTTTTTTTTTTTTACCTCTTCAAAACTCCAACATTGATTTTTTTGTTCCTTTTTTTACCTCTTCAAAACTCCAACTTTTTTTTTTTTTTACCTCTTCAAAAGTCAATTTTTTTTTTTTTTTTTTTTACCTCTTCAAAACTCCAACATTGATTTTTTTTTTTTTTTACCTCTTCAAAACTCAATTTTTTTTTTTTTTTTTACCTCTTCAAAACTCCAACATTTTTTTTTTTTTACCTCTTCAAAACTCCAACATTGATTTTTTGTTCCTTTTTTTACCTCTTCAAAACTCCAAATTTTTTTTTTTTTTTTTTTACCTCTTCAAAACTCCAACATTGATTTTTTGTTCCTTTTTTTACCTCTTCAAAACTCCAACTTTTTTTTTTTTTTACCTCTTCAAAAGTCAATTTTTTTTTTTTTTTTTTTTTTACCTCTTCAAAACTCCAACATTGATTTTTTTTTTTTTTTACCTCTTCAAAACTCAATTTTTTTTTTTTTTTTTACCTCTTCAAAACTCCAACATTTTTTTTTTTTTACCTCTTCAAAACTCCAACATTGATTTTTTGTTCCTTTTTTTACCTCTTCAAAACTCAATTTTTTTTATTTTTTTTTTACCTCTTCAAAACTCCAACATTGATTTTTTGTTCCTTTTTTTACCTCTTCAAAACTCAATTTTTTTTTTTTTTACCTCTTCAAAACTCAATTTTTTTTTTTTTTTTTACCTCTTCAAAACTCCAACATTTTTTTTTTTTTTACCTCTTCAAAACTCCAACATTGATTTTTTGTTCCTTTTTATACCTCTTCAAAACTCCACAATTTTTTCTATTTTTTTTTTTTACCTCTTCAAAACTCCAACTTTTTATTTTTTTTTACCTCTTCAAAACTCAATTTTTTTAAATTTTTTTTTTACCTCTTCAAAACTCCAACATTGATTTTTTGTTCCTTTTTTTACCTCTTCAAAACTCCAAATTTTTATTTTTATTTTTTATCTCTTCAAAACTCCAATTTTTTTTTTTTTTTTTTTACCTCTTCAAAACTCCAACTTTTTTTTTTTTTTTTTTTACCTCTTCAAAACTCCAACATTTTTTTTTTTTTACCTCTTCAAAACTCCAACATTGATTTTTTGTTCCTTTTTTTACCTCTTCAAAACTCCACAATTTTTTTTTTTTTTTTTTTTTACCTCTTCAAAACTCCAACTTTTTTTTTTTTTACCTCTTCAAAACTCAATTTTTTTTAATTTTTTTTTTTACCTCTTCAAAACTCCAACATTGATTTTTTGTTCCTTTTTTTACCTCTTCAAAACTCCAATTTTTTTTTTTTTTTTTTTACCTCTTCAAAACTCCAACTTTTTTTTTTTTTTTTTACCTCTTCAAAACTCCAACATTTTTTTTTTTTTTTACCTCTTCAAAACTCCAACATTGATTTTTTGTTCCTTTTTTTACCTCTTCAAAACTCCAACATTGATTTTTTGTTCCTTTTTTTACCTCTTCAAAACTCAATTTTTTTTTTTTTACCTCTTCAAAACTCCAACATTGATTTTTTGTTCCTTTTTTTACCACTTCAAAACTCCAATTTCTTTTTTTTTTTTTTTTTTTACCTCTTCAAAACTCAATTTTTTTATTTTTTTTTACCTCTTCAAAACTCCAACTTTTTTTTTTTTTTTACCTCTTCAAAACTCCACAATTTTTTTTTTTTTTTTTTTTACCACTTCAAAACTCCAACTTTTTTTTTTTTACCTCTTCAAAACTCCAACTTTTTTTTTTTTTTTTTTTACCTCTTCAAAACTCCAACATTTTTTTTTTTTTTACCTCTTCAAAACTCCAACATTGATTTTTTGTTCCTTTTTTTACCTCTTCAAAACTCCAACTTTTTATTTTTTTTTACCTCTTCAAAACTCAATTTTTTTTTTTTTTTTTTTTACCTCTTCAAAACTCCAACATTGATTTTTTTGTTCCTTTTTTTACCTCTTCAAAACTCCAAATTTTTTTTTTTTTTTTTTTTACCTCTTCAAAACTCCAAATTTTTTTTTTTTTTTTTTTTTTTACCTCTTCAAAACTCCAACATTTTTTTTTTTTTTACCTCTTCAAAACTCCAACATTGATTTTTTGTTCCTTTTTTTACCTCTTCAAAACTCCACAATTTTTTTTATTTTTTTTTTTTACCTCTTCAAAACTCCAACTTTTTTTTTTTTACCTCTTCAAAACTCAATTTTTTTTTTTTTTTGTTTACCTCTTCAAAACTCCAACATTGATTTTTTGTTCCTTTTTTTACCTCTTCAAAACTCCAAATTTTTTTTTTTTTTTTTACCTCTTCAAAACTCAATTTTTTTTTATTTTTTTTTTTACCTCTTCAAAACTCCAACATTGATTTTTTGTTCCTTTTTTTAACTCTTCAAAACTCCAAAATTTTTTTTTTTTTTTTACCTCTTCAAAACTCCAACTTTTTTTTTTTTTTTTACCTCTTCAAAACTCCAACTTTTTTTTTTTTTTTTTTTACCTCTTCAAAACTCCAACATTGATTTTTTGTTCCTTTTTTTTACCTCTTCAAAACTCCAACATTTTTTTTTTTTTACCTCTTCAAAACTCCAACATTGATTTTTTGTTCCTTTTTTTACCTCTTCAAAACTCCACAATTTTTTTTATTTTTTTTTTTTACCTCTTCAAAACTCAATTTTTTTTTTTTTTTTTTTTTTACTTCTTCAAAACTCCAACATTTTTTTTTTTTTTACCTCTTCAAAACTCCACAATTTTTTTTTTTTTTTTTTTACCTCTTCAAAACTCCAACATTGATTTTTTGTTCCTTTTTTTACCTCTTCAAAACTCCACAATTTTTTCTATTTTTTTTTTTTACCTCTTCAAAACTCCAACTTTTTATTTTTTTTTACCTCTTCAAAACTCAATTTTTTTAAAATTTTTTTTTACCTCTTCAAAACTCCAACATTGATTTTTTGTTCCTTTTTTTACCTCTTCAAAACTCCAAATTTTTATTTTTATTTTTTATCTCTTCAAAACTCCAATTTTTTTTTTTTTTTTTTTACCTCTTCAAAACTCCAACTTTTTTTTTTTTTTTTTTTACCTCTTCAAAACTCCAACATTTTTTTTTTTTTTACCTCTTCAAAACTCCAACATTGATTTTTTGTTCCTTTTTTTACCTCTTCAAAACTCCACAATTTTTTTTTTTTTTTTTTTTTACCTCTTCAAAACTCCAACTTTTTTTTTTTTTACCTCTTCAAAACTCAATTTTTTTTAATTTTTTTTTTTACCTCTTCAAAACTCCAACATTGATTTTTTGTTCCTTTTTTTACCTCTTCAAAACTCCAATTTTTTTTTTTTTTTTTTTTTTACCTCTTCAAAACTCCAACTTTTTTTTTTTTTTTTTTTACCTCTTCAAAACTCCAACATTTTTTTTTTTTTTTACCTCTTCAAAACTCCAACATTGATTTTTTGTTCCTTTTTTTACCTCTTCAAAACTCCAACATTGATTTTTTGTTCCTTTTTTTACCTCTTCAAAACTCAATTTTTTTTTTTTTTACCTCTTCAAAACTCCAACATTGATTTTTTGTTCCTTTTTTTACCACTTCAAAACTCCAATTTCTTTTTTTTTTTTTTTTTTACCTCTTCAAAACTCAATTTTTTTTTTTTTTTTTACCTCTTCAAAACTCCAACTTTTTTTTTTTTTTTACCTCTTCAAAACTCCACAATTTTTTTTTTTTTTTTTTTACCACTTCAAAACTCCAACTTTTTTTTTTTTACCTCTTCAAAACTCCAACTTTTTTTTTTTTTTTTTTTACCTCTTCAAAACTCCAACATTTTTTTTTTTTTTACCTCTTCAAAACTCCAACATTGATTTTTTGTTCCTTTTTTTACCTCTTCAAAACTCCAACTTTTTATTTTTTTTACCTCTTCAAAACTCAATTTTTTTTTTTTTTTTTTTTACCTCTTCAAAACTCCAACATTGATTTTTTTGTTCCTTTTTTTACCTCTTCAAAACTCCAAATTTTTTTTTTTTTTTTTTTTACCTCTTCAAAACTCCAAATTTTTTTATTTTTTTTTTTTTTTACCTCTTCAAAACTCCAACATTTTTTTTTTTTTTACCTCTTCAAAACTCCAACATTGATTTTTTGTTCCTTTTTTTACCTCTTCAAAACTCCACAATTTTTTTTATTTTTTTTTTTTACCTCTTCAAAACTCCAACTTTTTTTTTTTTTACCTCTTCAAAACTCAATTTTTTTTTTTTTTTTGTTTACCTCTTCAAAACTCCAACATTGATTTTTTGTTCCTTTTTTTACCTCTTCAAAACTCCAAATTCTTTTTTTTTTTTTTACCTCTTCAAAACTCAATTTTTTTTTTTTTTTTTTTTACCTCTTCAAAACTCCAACATTGATTTTTTGTTCCTTTTTTTAACTCTTCAAAACTCCAAAATTTTTTTTTTTTTTTTACCTCTTCAAAACTCCAACTTTTTTTTTTTTTTTTACCTCTTCAAAACTCCAACTTTTTTTTTTTTTTTTTTTACCTCTTGAAAACTCCAACATTGATTTTTTGTTCCTTTTTTTTACCTCTTCAAAACTCCAACATTTTTTTTTTTTTTACCTCTTCAAAACTCCAACATTGATTTTTTGTTCCTTTTTTTACCTCTTCAAAACTCCACAATTTTTTTTTTTTTTTTTTTTTACCTCTTCAAAACTCAATTTTTTTTTTTTTTTTTTTTTTACTTCTTCAAAACTCCAACATTTTTTTTTTTTTTACCTCTTCAAAACTCCACAATTTTTTTTTTTTTTTTTTTTTACCTCTTCAAAACTCCAACATTTTTTTTTTTTTTACCTCTTCAAAACTCTACAATTTTTTTTTTTTTTTTTTTTACCTCTTCAAAACTCCAACATTTTTTTTTTTTTTTTACCTCTTCAAAACTCCAACATTGATTTTTTGTTCCTTTTTTTACCTCTTCAAAACTCCAACTTTTTTTTTTTTTTACCTCTTCAAAACTCATTTTTTTTTTTTTTTTTTTACCTCTTCAAAACTCAATTTTTTTTTTATTTTTTTTACCTCTTCAAAACTCCAACTTTTTTTTTTTTTTTACCTCTTCAAAACTCCAACATTTTTTTTTTTTTTACCTCTTCAAAACTCCAACATTGATTTTTTGTTCCTTTTTTTACCTCTTCAAAACTCCAAATTTTTTTTTTTTTTTTTTTATCTCTTCAAAACTCCAATTTTTTTTTTTTTTTTTTTACCTCTTCAAAACTCCAACTTTTTTTTTTTTTTTTTTTACCTCTTCAAAACTCCAACATTTTTTTTTTTTTTACCTCTTCAAAACTCCAACATTGATTTTTTGTTCCTTTTTTTACCTCTTCAAAACTCCACAATTTTTTTTTTTTTTTTTTTTTTACCTCTTCAAAACTCAATTTTTTTTTATTTTTTTTTTTACCTCTTCAAAACTCCAACATTGATTTTTTGTTCCTTTTTTTACCTCTTCAAAACTCTTTTTTTTTTACCTCTTCAAAACTCCAACATTTTTTTTTTTTTTACCTCTTCAAAACTCCAACATTGATTTTTTGTTCCTTTTTTTACCTCTTCAAAACTCCACAATTTTTTTTTTTTTTTTTTTTTACCTCTTCAAAACTCCAACTTTTTTTTTTTTTACCTCTTCAAAACTCCAACATTGATTTTTTGTTCCTTTTTTTACCTCTTCAAAACTCCAACATTTTTTTTTTTTTTTACCTCTTCAAAACTCCAACATTTCTTTTTTTTTTTTACCTCTTCAAAACTCAATTTTTTTTTTTTTTTTTACCTCTTCAAAAGTCAATTTTTTTTTTTTTTTTTTTTACCTCTTCAAAACTCCAACATTGATTTTTTTTTTTACCTCTTCAAAACTCCAACATTGATTTTTTTTTCCTTTTTTTACCTCTTCAAAACTCCAATTTTTTTTTTTTTACCTCTTCAAAACTCAATTTTTTTTAATTTTTTTTTTTACCTCTTCAAAACTCCAACATTGATTTTTTGTTCCTTTTTTTACCTCTTCAAAACTCCAATTTTTTTTTTTTTTTTTTTACCTCTTCAAAACTCCAACTTTTTTTTTTTTTTTTTTACCTCTTCAAAACTCCAACATTTTTTTTTTTTTTTACCTCTTCAAAACTCCAACATTGATTTTTTGTTCCTTTTTTTACCTCTTCAAAACTCCAACATTGATTTTTTGTTCCTTTTTTTACCTCTTCAAAACTCAATTTTTTTTTTTTTTACCTCTTCAAAACTCCAACATTGATTTTTTGTTCCTTTTTTTACCACTTCAAAACTCCAATTTCTTTTTTTTTTTTTTTTTTTACCTCTTCAAAACTCAATTTTTTTATTTTTTTTTACCTCTTCAAAACTCCAACTTTTTTTTTTTTTTTACCTCTTCAAAACTCCACAATTTTTTTTTTTTTTTTTTTTACCACTTCAAAACTCCAACTTTTTTTTTTTTACCTCTTCAAAACTCCAACTTTTTTTTTTTTTTTTTTTACCTCTTCAAAACTCCAACATTTTTTTTTTTTTTACCTCTTCAAAACTCCAACATTGATTTTTTGTTCCTTTTTTTACCTCTTCAAAACTCCAACTTTTTATTTTTTTTTACCTCTTCAAAACTCAATTTTTTTTTTTTTTTTTTTACCTCTTCAAAACTCCAACATTGATTTTTTTGTTCCTTTTTTTACCTCTTCAAAACTCCAAATTTTTTTTTTTTTTTTTTTTACCTCTTCAAAACTCCAAATTTTTTTTTTTTTTTTTTTTTTTACCTCTTCAAAACTCCAACATTTTTTTTTTTTTTACCTCTTCAAAACTCCAACATTGATTTTTTGTTCCTTTTTTTACCTCTTCAAAACTCCACAATTTTTTTTATTTTTTTTTTTTACCTCTTCAAAACTCCAACTTTTTTTTTTTTACCTCTTCAAAACTCAATTTTTTTTTTTTTTTTGTTTACCTCTTCAAAACTCCAACATTGATTTTTTGTTCCTTTTTTTACCTCTTCAAAACTCCAAATTTTTTTTTTTTTTTTTACCTCTTCAAAACTCAATTTTTTTTTATTTTTTTTTTTACCTCTTCAAAACTCCAACATTGATTTTTTGTTCCTTTTTTTAACTCTTCAAAACTCCAAAATTTTTTTTTTTTTTTTACCTCTTCAAAACTCCAACTTTTTTTTTTTTTTTTACCTCTTCAAAACTCCAACTTTTTTTTTTTTTTTTTTTACCTCTTCAAAACTCCAACATTGATTTTTTGTTCCTTTTTTTTACCTCTTCAAAACTCCAACATTTTTTTTTTTTTTACCTCTTCAAAACTCCAACATTGATTTTTTGTTCCTTTTTTTACCTCTTCAAAACTCCACAATTTTTTTTATTTTTTTTTTTTACCTCTTCAAAACTCAATTTTTTTTTTTTTTTTTTTTTTACTTCTTCAAAACTCCAACATTTTTTTTTTTTTTACCTCTTCAAAACTCCACAATTTTTTTTTTTTTTTTTTTACCTCTTCAAAACTCCAACATTGATTTTTTGTTCCTTTTTTTACCTCTTCAAAACTCCACAATTTTTTCTATTTTTTTTTTTTACCTCTTCAAAACTCCAACTTTTTATTTTTTTTTACCTCTTCAAAACTCAATTTTTTTAAAATTTTTTTTTACCTCTTCAAAACTCCAACATTGATTTTTTGTTCCTTTTTTTACCTCTTCAAAACTCCAAATTTTTATTTTTATTTTTTATCTCTTCAAAACTCCAATTTTTTTTTTTTTTTTTTTACCTCTTCAAAACTCCAACTTTTTTTTTTTTTTTTTTTACCTCTTCAAAACTCCAACATTTTTTTTTTTTTTACCTCTTCAAAACTCCAACATTGATTTTTTGTTCCTTTTTTTACCTCTTCAAAACTCCACAATTTTTTTTTTTTTTTTTTTTTACCTCTTCAAAACTCCAACTTTTTTTTTTTTTACCTCTTCAAAACTCAATTTTTTTTAATTTTTTTTTTTACCTCTTCAAAACTCCAACATTGATTTTTTGTTCCTTTTTTTACCTCTTCAAAACTCCAATTTTTTTTTTTTTTTTTTTTTTACCTCTTCAAAACTCCAACTTTTTTTTTTTTTTTTTTTACCTCTTCAAAACTCCAACATTTTTTTTTTTTTTTACCTCTTCAAAACTCCAACATTGATTTTTTGTTCCTTTTTTTACCTCTTCAAAACTCCAACATTGATTTTTTGTTCCTTTTTTTACCTCTTCAAAACTCAATTTTTTTTTTTTTTACCTCTTCAAAACTCCAACATTGATTTTTTGTTCCTTTTTTTACCACTTCAAAACTCCAATTTCTTTTTTTTTTTTTTTTTTTACCTCTTCAAAACTCAATTTTTTTTTTTTTTTTTACCTCTTCAAAACTCCAACTTTTTTTTTTTTTTTACCTCTTCAAAACTCCACAATTTTTTTTTTTTTTTTTTTACCACTTCAAAACTCCAACTTTTTTTTTTTTACCTCTTCAAAACTCCAACTTTTTTTTTTTTTTTTTTTACCTCTTCAAAACTCCAACATTTTTTTTTTTTTTACCTCTTCAAAACTCCAACATTGATTTTTTGTTCCTTTTTTTACCTCTTCAAAACTCCAACTTTTTATTTTTTTTACCTCTTCAAAACTCAATTTTTTTTTTTTTTTTTTTTACCTCTTCAAAACTCCAACATTGATTTTTTTGTTCCTTTTTTTACCTCTTCAAAACTCCAAATTTTTTTTTTTTTTTTTTTTACCTCTTCAAAACTCCAAATTTTTTTATTTTTTTTTTTTTTTACCTCTTCAAAACTCCAACATTTTTTTTTTTTTTACCTCTTCAAAACTCCAACATTGATTTTTTGTTCCTTTTTTTACCTCTTCAAAACTCCACAATTTTTTTTATTTTTTTTTTTTACCTCTTCAAAACTCCAACTTTTTTTTTTTTTACCTCTTCAAAACTCAATTTTTTTTTTTTTTTGTTTACCTCTTCAAAACTCCAACATTGATTTTTTGTTCCTTTTTTTACCTCTTCAAAACTCCAAATTCTTTTTTTTTTTTTTACCTCTTCAAAACTCAATTTTTTTTTTTTTTTTTTTTTACCTCTTCAAAACTCCAACATTGATTTTTTGTTCCTTTTTTTAACTCTTCAAAACTCCAAAATTTTTTTTTTTTTTTTACCTCTTCAAAACTCCAACTTTTTTTTTTTTTTTTACCTCTTCAAAACTCCAACTTTTTTTTTTTTTTTTTTACCTCTTGAAAACTCCAACATTGATTTTTTGTTCCTTTTTTTTACCTCTTCAAAACTCCAACATTTTTTTTTTTTTTACCTCTTCAAAACTCCAACATTGATTTTTTGTTCCTTTTTTTACCTCTTCAAAACTCCACAATTTTTTTTTTTTTTTTTTTTTACCTCTTCAAAACTCAATTTTTTTTTTTTTTTTTTTTTTACTTCTTCAAAACTCCAACATTTTTTTTTTTTTTACCTCTTCAAAACTCCACAATTTTTTTTTTTTTTTTTTTACCTCTTCAAAACTCCAACATTTTTTTTTTTTTTACCTCTTCAAAACTCTACAATTTTTTTTTTTTTTTTTTTTACCTCTTCAAAACTCCAACATTTTTTTTTTTTTTTTACCTCTTCAAAACTCCAACATTGATTTTTTGTTCCTTTTTTTACCTCTTCAAAACTCCAACTTTTTTTTTTTTTTACCTCTTCAAAACTCATTTTTTTTTTTTTTTTTTTTACCTCTTCAAAACTCAATTTTTTTTTTATTTTTTTTACCTCTTCAAAACTCCAACTTTTTTTTTTTTTTTACCTCTTCAAAACTCCAACATTTTTTTTTTTTTTACCTCTTCAAAACTCCAACATTGATTTTTTGTTCCTTTTTTTACCTCTTCAAAACTCCAAATTTTTTTTTTTTTTTTTTTATCTCTTCAAAACTCCAATTTTTTTTTTTTTTTTTTTACCTCTTCAAAACTCCAACTTTTTTTTTTTTTTTTTTTACCTCTTCAAAACTCCAACATTTTTTTTTTTTTTACCTCTTCAAAACTCCAACATTGATTTTTTGTTCCTTTTTTTACCTCTTCAAAACTCCACAATTTTTTTTTTTTTTTTTTTTTACCTCTTCAAAACTCAATTTTTTTTTATTTTTTTTTTTACCTCTTCAAAACTCCAACATTGATTTTTTGTTCCTTTTTTTACCTCTTCAAAACTCTTTTTTTTTTACCTCTTCAAAACTCCAACATTTTTTTTTTTTTTACCTCTTCAAAACTCCAACATTGATTTTTTGTTCCTTTTTTTACCTCTTCAAAACTCCACAATTTTTTTTTTTTTTTTTTTTTACCTCTTCAAAACTCCAACTTTTTTTTTTTTTACCTCTTCAAAACTCCAACATTGATTTTTTGTTCCTTTTTTTACCTCTTCAAAACTCCAACATTTTTTTTTTTTTTTACCTCTTCAAAACTCCAACATTTCTTTTTTTTTTTTACCTCTTCAAAACTCAATTTTTTTTTTTTTTTTTACCTCTTCAAAAGTCAATTTTTTTTTTTTTTTTTTTTACCTCTTCAAAACTCCAACATTGATTTTTTTTTTTACCTCTTCAAAACTCCAACATTGATTTTTTTTTCCTTTTTTTACCTCTTCAAAACTCCAATTTTTTTTTTTTTACCTCTTCAAAACTCAATTTTTTTTTTTTTTTACCTCTTCAAAAGTCAATTTTTTTTAATTTTTTTTTTACCTCTTCAAAACTCCAACATTGATTTTTTGTTCCTTTTTTTACCTCTTCAAAACTCCAATTTTTTTTTTTTTACCTCTTCAAAACTCAATTTTTTTTTTTTTTTTACCTCTTCAAAACTCCAACATTGATTTTTTGTTCCTTTTTTTACCTCTTCAAAACTCAATTTTTTTTTTTTTTTTTTTTACCTCTTCAAAACTCCAACATTGATTTTTTGTTCCTTTTTTTACCTCTTCAAAACTCCACAATTTTTTATATTTTTTTTTTTTACCTCTTCAAAACTCAAACTTTTTTTTTTTTTTTTTACCTCTTCAAAACTCCAACTTTTCTTTTTTTTTTACCTCTTCAAAACTCCAACATTGATTTTTTGTTCCTTTTTTTACCTCTTCAAAACTCCACAATTTTTTACATTTTTTTTTTTTACCTCTTCAAAACTCAAACTTTTTTTTTTTTTTTTTTACCTCTTCAAAACTCCAACTTTTCTTTTTTTTTTACCTCTTCAAAAATCTACAATTTTTTTTTTTTTTTTTTTTACCTCTTCAAAACTCAAACTTTTTTTTTTTTTTTTTACCTCTTCAAAACTCCAACTTTTTTCTTTTTTTTACCTCTTCAAAACTCTACAATTTTTTTTTTTTTTTTTTTTTTTACCTCTTCAAAACTCCAATATTTTTTTTTTTTTTTTACCTCTTCAAAACTCCAACTTTTTTTTTTTTTTACCTCTTCAAAACTCAATTTTTATTTTTATTTTTTTTTACCTCTTCAAAACTCCAACTTTTTTTTTTTTTTACCTCTTCAAAACTCAATTTTTTTTTTTTTTTTTTTTACCTCTTCAAAACTCCAACTTTTTTTTTTTTTTTACCTCTTCAAAACTCCAACTTTTTTTTTTTTTTACCTCTTCAAAACTCAATTTGTTTTTTTTTTTTTTTTTTACCTCTTCAAAACTCCAACATTGATTTTTTGTTCCTTTTTTTACCTCTTCAAAACTCCAATTTTTTTTTATTTTTTTTTTTACCTCTTCAAAACTCAATTTTTTTTTTTTTTTTTTACCTCTTCAAAACTCCAACTTTTTTTTTTTTTTACCTCTTCAAAACTCCACAATTTTTTTTTTTTTTTTTTTACCTCTTCAAAACTCCAACTTTTTTTTTTTTTACCTCTTCAAAACTCAATTTTTTTTTATTTTTTTTTACCTCTTCAAAACTCCAACATTGATTTTTTGTTCCTTTTTATACCTCTTCAAAACTCCACAATTTTTTTTTTTTTTTTTTTTACCTCTTCAAAACTCAATTTTTTTTTTTTTTTTTTACCTCTTCAAAACTCCAACTTTTTTTTTTTTTTACCTCTTCAAAACTCCACAATTTTTTTTTTTTTTTTTTTTACCTCTTCAAAACTCCAACTTTTTTTTTTTTTACCTCTTCAAAACTCAATTTTTTTTTATTTTTTTTTACCTCTTCAAAACTCCAACATTGATTTTTTGTTCCTTTTTATACCTCTTCAAAACTCCACAATTTTTTTTTTTTTTTTTTTTACCTCTTCAAAACTCCAAATTTTTTTTTTTTTTTTTACCTCTTCAAAACTCCAACTTTTTTTTTTTTTTTTTTACCTCTTCAAAACTCCAACATTTTTTTTTTTTTACCTCTTCAAAACTCCAACATTGATTTTTTGTTCCTTTTTTTACCTCTTCAAAACTCCAATTTTTTTTTTTTTTTTTTTTACCTCTTCAAAACTTCAACTTTTTTTTTTTTTTTTTTTACCTCTTCAAAACTCCAACATTGATTTTTTGTTCCTTTTTTTACCTCTTCAAAACTCAATTTTTTTTTTTTTTTTACCTCTTCAAAACTCCAACTTTTTTTTTTTTTTTACCTCTTCAAAACTCAATTTTTTTTTTTTTTTTTTACCTCTTCAAAACTCCAACATTGATTTTTTGTTCCTTTTTTTACCTCTTCAAAACTCCAATTTTTTTTTTTTTTTTTTTTTACCTCTTCAAAACTCAATTTTTTTTTTTTTTTTTTTACCTCTTCAAAACTCCAACTTTTTTTTTTTTTTTACCTCTTCAAAACTCCACAATTTTTTTTTTTTTTTTTACCTCTTCAAAACTCCATTTTTTTTTTTTTTTTACCTCTTCAAAACTCCAACATTGATTTTTTGTTCCTTTTTATACCTCTTCAAAACTCCACAATTTTTTTTTTTTTTTTTTTTTACCTCTTCAAAACTCCAAATTTTTTTTTTTTTTTACCTCTTCAAAACTCCAACTTTTTTTTTTTTTTTTTTTACCTCTTCAAAACTCCAACATTTTTTTTTTTTTACCTCTTCAAAACTCCAACATTGATTTTTTGTTCCTTTTTTTACCTCTTCAAAACTCCACAATTTTTTCTATTTTTTTTTTTTACCTCTTCAAAACTCCAACTTTTTATTTTTTTTTACCTCTTCAAAACTCAATTTTTTTAAATTTTCTTTTTACCTCTTCAAAACTCCAACATTGATTTTTTGTTCCTTTTTTTACCTCTTCAAAACTCCAAATTTTTATTTTTATTTTTTATCTCTTCAAAACTCCAATTTTTTTTTTTTTTTTTTTACCTCTTCAAAACTCCAACTTTTTTTTTTTTTTTTTTACCTCTTCAAAACTCCAACATTTTTTTTTTTTTTACCTCTTCAAAACTCCAACATTGATTTTTTGTTCCTTTTTTTACCTCTTCAAAACTCCACAATTTTTTTTTTTTTTTTTTTTTACCTCTTCAAAACTCCAACTTTTTTTTTTTTTTTTTTTACCTCTTCAAAACTCCAACATTGATTTTTTGTTCCTTTTTTTTACCTCTTCAAAACTCCAACATTTTTTTTTTTTTTACCTCTTCAAAACTCCAACATTGATTTTTTGTTCCTTTTTTTACCTCTTCAAAACTCCACAATTTTTTTTATTTTTTTTTTTTACCTCTTCAAAACTCAATTTTTTTTTTTTTTTTTTTTTTACTTCTTCAAAACTCCAACATTTTTTTTTTTTTTACCTCTTCAAAACTCCACAATTTTTTTTTTTTTTTTTTTTACCTCTTCAAAACTCCAACATTGATTTTTTGTTCCTTTTTTTACCTCTTCAAAACTCCACAATTTTTTCTATTTTTTTTTTTTACCTCTTCAAAACTCCAACTTTTTATTTTTTTTTACCTCTTCAAAACTCAATTTTTTTAAATTTTTTTTTTACCTCTTCAAAACTCCAACATTGATTTTTTGTTCCTTTTTTTACCTCTTCAAAACTCCAAATTTTTATTTTTATTTTTTATCTCTTCAAAACTCCAATTTTTTTTTTTTTTTTTTTACCTCTTCAAAACTCCAACTTTTTTTTTTTTTTTTTTACCTCTTCAAAACTCCAACATTTTTTTTTTTTTTACCTCTTCAAAACTCCAACATTGATTTTTTGTTCCTTTTTTTACCTCTTCAAAACTCCACAATTTTTTTTTTTTTTTTTTACCTCTTCAAAACTCCAACTTTTTTTTTTTTTACCTCTTCAAAACTCAATTTTTTTTAATTTTTTTTTTTACCTCTTCAAAACTCCAACATTGATTTTTTGTTCCTTTTTTTACCTCTTCAAAACTCCAATTTTTTTTTTTTTTTTTTTTTTTACCTCTTCAAAACTCCAACTTTTTTTTTTTTTTTTTTTTACCTCTTCAAAACTCCAACATTTTTTTTTTTTTTTACCTCTTCAAAACTCCAACATTGATTTTTTGTTCCTTTTTTTACCTCTTCAAAACTCCAACATTGATTTTTTGTTCCTTTTTTTACCTCTTCAAAACTCAATTTTTTTTTTTTTTACCTCTTCAAAACTCCAACATTGATTTTTTGTTCCTTTTTTTACCACTTCAAAACTCCAATTTCTTTTTTTTTTTTTTTTTTTACCTCTTCAAAACTCAATTTTTTTTTTTTTTTTTACCTCTTCAAAACTCCAACTTTTTTTTTTTTTTTACCTCTTCAAAACTCCACAATTTTTTTTTTTTTTTTTTTTACCACTTCAAAACTCCAACTTTTTTTTTTTTACCTCTTCAAAACTCCAACTTTTTTTTTTTTTTTTTTTACCTCTTCAAAACTCCAACATTTTTTTTTTTTTTACCTCTTCAAAACTCCAACATTGATTTTTTGTTCCTTTTTTTACCTCTTCAAAACTCCAACTTTTTATTTTTTTTACCTCTTCAAAACTCAATTTTTTTTTTTTTTTTTTTTACCTCTTCAAAACTCCAACATTGATTTTTTTGTTCCTTTTTTTACCTCTTCAAAACTCCAAATTTTTTTTTTTTTTTTTTTTACCTCTTCAAAACTCCAAATTTTTTTATTTTTTTTTTTTTTTACCTCTTCAAAACTCCAACATTTTTTTTTTTTTTACCTCTTCAAAACTCCAACATTGATTTTTTGTTCCTTTTTTTACCTCTTCAAAACTCCACAATTTTTTTTATTTTTTTTTTTTACCTCTTCAAAACTCCAACTTTTTTTTTTTTTACCTCTTCAAAACTCAATTTTTTTTTTTTTTTTGTTTACCTCTTCAAAACTCCAACATTGATTTTTTGTTCCTTTTTTTACCTCTTCAAAACTCCAAATTCTTTTTTTTTTTTTTACCTCTTCAAAACTCAATTTTTTTTTTTTTTTTTTTTTACCTCTTCAAAACTCCAACATTGATTTTTTGTTCCTTTTTTTAACTCTTCAAAACTCCAAAATTTTTTTTTTTTTTTTACCTCTTCAAAACTCCAACTTTTTTTTTTTTTTTTACCTCTTCAAAACTCCAACTTTTTTTTTTTTTTTTTTTACCTCTTGAAAACTCCAACATTGATTTTTTGTTCCTTTTTTTTACCTCTTCAAAACTCCAACATTTTTTTTTTTTTTACCTCTTCAAAACTCCAACATTGATTTTTTGTTCCTTTTTTTACCTCTTCAAAACTCCACAATTTTTTTTTTTTTTTTTTTTTACCTCTTCAAAACTCAATTTTTTTTTTTTTTTTTTTTTTACTTCTTCAAAACTCCAACATTTTTTTTTTTTTTACCTCTTCAAAACTCCACAATTTTTTTTTTTTTTTTTTTTACCTCTTCAAAACTCCAACATTTTTTTTTTTTTTACCTCTTCAAAACTCTACAATTTTTTTTTTTTTTTTTTTTACCTCTTCAAAACTCCAACATTTTTTTTTTTTTTTTACCTCTTCAAAACTCCAACATTGATTTTTTGTTCCTTTTTTTACCTCTTCAAAACTCCAACTTTTTTTTTTTTTTACCTCTTCAAAACTCATTTTTTTTTTTTTTTTTTTTACCTCTTCAAAACTCAATTTTTTTTTTATTTTTTTTACCTCTTCAAAACTCCAACTTTTTTTTTTTTTTTACCTCTTCAAAACTCCAACATTTTTTTTTTTTTTACCTCTTCAAAACTCCAACATTGATTTTTTGTTCCTTTTTTTACCTCTTCAAAACTCCAAATTTTTTTTTTTTTTTTTTTATCTCTTCAAAACTCCAATTTTTTTTTTTTTTTTTTTACCTCTTCAAAACTCCAACTTTTTTTTTTTTTTTTTTTACCTCTTCAAAACTCCAACATTTTTTTTTTTTTTACCTCTTCAAAACTCCAACATTGATTTTTTGTTCCTTTTTTTACCTCTTCAAAACTCCACAATTTTTTTTTTTTTTTTTTTTTTACCTCTTCAAAACTCAATTTTTTTTTATTTTTTTTTTTACCTCTTCAAAACTCCAACATTGATTTTTTGTTCCTTTTTTTACCTCTTCAAAACTCTTTTTTTTTTACCTCTTCAAAACTCCAACATTTTTTTTTTTTTTACCTCTTCAAAACTCCAACATTGATTTTTTGTTCCTTTTTTTACCTCTTCAAAACTCCACAATTTTTTTTTTTTTTTTTTTTTACCTCTTCAAAACTCCAACTTTTTTTTTTTTTACCTCTTCAAAACTCCAACATTGATTTTTTGTTCCTTTTTTTACCTCTTCAAAACTCCAACATTTTTTTTTTTTTTTACCTCTTCAAAACTCCAACATTTCTTTTTTTTTTTTACCTCTTCAAAACTCAATTTTTTTTTTTTTTTTACCTCTTCAAAAGTCAATTTTTTTTTTTTTTTTTTTTACCTCTTCAAAACTCCAACATTGATTTTTTTTTTTACCTCTTCAAAACTCCAACATTGATTTTTTTTTCCTTTTTTTACCTCTTCAAAACTCCAATTTTTTTTTTTTTACCTCTTCAAAACTCAATTTTTTTTTTTTTTTTACCTCTTCAAAAGTCAATTTTTTTTAATTTTTTTTTTACCTCTTCAAAACTCCAACATTGATTTTTTGTTCCTTTTTTTACCTCTTCAAAACTCCAATTTTTTTTTTTTTACCTCTTCAAAACTCAATTTTTTTTTTTTTTTTTACCTCTTCAAAACTCCAACATTGATTTTTTGTTCCTTTTTTTACCTCTTCAAAACTCAATTTTTTTTTTTTTTTTTTTTACCTCTTCAAAACTCCAACATTGATTTTTTGTTCCTTTTTTTACCTCTTCAAAACTCCACAATTTTTTATATTTTTTTTTTTTACCTCTTCAAAACTCAAACTTTTTTTTTTTTTTTTTACCTCTTCAAAACTCCAACTTTTCTTTTTTTTTTACCTCTTCAAAACTCCAACATTGATTTTTTGTTCCTTTTTTTACCTCTTCAAAACTCCACAATTTTTTACATTTTTTTTTTTTACCTCTTCAAAACTCAAACTTTTTTTTTTTTTTTTTACCTCTTCAAAACTCCAACTTTTCTTTTTTTTTTACCTCTTCAAAAATCTACAATTTTTTTTTTTTTTTTTTTTACCTCTTCAAAACTCAAACTTTTTTTTTTTTTTTTACCTCTTCAAAACTCCAACTTTTTTCTTTTTTTTTACCTCTTCAAAACTCTACAATTTTTTTTTTTTTTTTTTTTTTACCTCTTCAAAACTCCAATATTTTTTTTTTTTTTTACCTCTTCAAAACTCCAACTTTTTTTTTTTTTTACCTCTTCAAAACTCAATTTTTATTTTTATTTTTTTTTACCTCTTCAAAACTCCAACTTTTTTTTTTTTTTACCTCTTCAAAACTCAATTTTTTTTTTTTTTTTTTTTACCTCTTCAAAACTCCAACTTTTTTTTTTTTTTTACCTCTTCAAAACTCCAACTTTTTTTTTTTTTTACCTCTTCAAAACTCAATTTGTTTTTTTTTTTTTTTTTTACCTCTTCAAAACTCCAACATTGATTTTTTGTTCCTTTTTTTACCTCTTCAAAACTCCAATTTTTTTTTATTTTTTTTTTTACCTCTTCAAAACTCAATTTTTTTTTTTTTTTTTTACCTCTTCAAAACTCCAACTTTTTTTTTTTTTTACCTCTTCAAAACTCCACAATTTTTTTTTTTTTTTTTTTACCTCTTCAAAACTCCAACTTTTTTTTTTTTTACCTCTTCAAAACTCAATTTTTTTTTATTTTTTTTTACCTCTTCAAAACTCCAACATTGATTTTTTGTTCCTTTTTATACCTCTTCAAAACTCCACAATTTTTTTTTTTTTTTTTTTTACCTCTTCAAAACTCAATTTTTTTTTTTTTTTTTTACCTCTTCAAAACTCCAACTTTTTTTTTTTTTTACCTCTTCAAAACTCCACAATTTTTTTTTTTTTTTTTTTTACCTCTTCAAAACTCCAACTTTTTTTTTTTTTACCTCTTCAAAACTCAATTTTTTTTTATTTTTTTTTACCTCTTCAAAACTCCAACATTGATTTTTTGTTCCTTTTTATACCTCTTCAAAACTCCACAATTTTTTTTTTTTTTTTTTTACCTCTTCAAAACTCCAAATTTTTTTTTTTTTTTTACCTCTTCAAAACTCCAACTTTTTTTTTTTTTTTTTACCTCTTCAAAACTCCAACATTTTTTTTTTTTTACCTCTTCAAAACTCCAACATTGATTTTTTGTTCCTTTTTTTACCTCTTCAAAACTCCAATTTTTTTTTTTTTTTTTTTACCTCTTCAAAACTTCAACTTTTTTTTTTTTTTTTTTACCTCTTCAAAACTCCAACATTGATTTTTTGTTCCTTTTTTTACCTCTTCAAAACTCAATTTTTTTTTTTTTTTTACCTCTTCAAAACTCCAACTTTTTTTTTTTTTTACCTCTTCAAAACTCAATTTTTTTTTTTTTTTTTTTACCTCTTCAAAACTCCAACATTGATTTTTTGTTCCTTTTTTTACCTCTTCAAAACTCCAATTTTTTTTTTTTTTTTTTTTTACCTCTTCAAAACTCAATTTTTTTTTTTTTTTTTTTACCTCTTCAAAACTCCAACTTTTTTTTTTTTTTTACCTCTTCAAAACTCCACAATTTTTTTTTTTTTTTTTTACCTCTTCAAAACTCCATTTTTTTTTTTTTTTTACCTCTTCAAAACTCCAACATTGATTTTTTGTTCCTTTTTATACCTCTTCAAAACTCCACAATTTTTTTTTTTTTTTTTTTTTACCTCTTCAAAACTCCAAATTTTTTTTTTTTTTTACCTCTTCAAAACTCCAACTTTTTTTTTTTTTTTTTTACCTCTTCAAAAATCCAACATTTTTTTTTTTTTACCTCTTCAAAACTCCAACATTAATTTTTTGTTCCTTTTTTTACCTCTTCAAAACTCCACAATTTTTTTTATATTTTATTTTTACCTCTTCAAAACTCAATTTTTTTTATTTTTTTTTTTTACCTCTTCAAAACTCCAACATTGATTTTTTGTTCCTTTTTTTACCTCTTCAAAACTCCAATTTTTTTTTTTTTTTTTTTTTTACCTCTTCAAAACTCCAACTTTTTTTTTTTTTTTTTTTACCTCTTCAAAACTCCAACATTTTTTTTTTTTTTTTACCTCTTCAAAACTCCAACATTGATTTTTTGTTCCTTTTTTTACCTCTTCAAAACTCCAACATTGATTTTTTGTTCCTTTTTTTACCACTTCAAAACTCCAATTTTTTTTTTTTTTTTTTTTTTACCTCTTCAAAACTCAATTTTTTTTTTTTTTTTACCTCTTCAAAACTCCAACTTTTTTTTTTTTTTACCTCTTCAAAACTCCACAATTTTTTTTATTTTTTTTTTTTAACTCTTCAAAACTCCAACTTTTTTTTTTTTTTTTTTTTACCTCTTCAAAACTCCAACTTTTTTTTTTTTTTACCTCTTCAAAACTCAATTTTTTTTTATTTTTTTTTTACCTCTTCAAAACTCCAACATTTTTTTTTTTTTTTACGTCTTCAAAACTCTACAATTTTTTTTTTTTTTTTTTTTACCTCTTCAAAACTCCATTTTTTTTTTTTTTTTACCTCTTCAAAACTCCAACATTGATTTTTTGTTCCTTTTTTTACCTCTTCAAAACTCCAACTTTTTTTTTTTTTTACCTCTTCAAAACTCAATTTTTTTTTTTTTTTTTTTTTTACCTCTTCAAAACTCCAACATTGATTTTTTGTTCCTTTTTTTTGCCTCTTCAAAACTCTTTTTTTTTACCTCTTCAAAACTCCAACATTGATTTTTTGTTCCTTTTTTTACCTCTTCAAAACTCCAAATTTTTTTTTTTTTTTTTTTTTACCTCTTCAAAACTCAATTTTTTTTTTTTTTTTTTACCTCTTCAAAACTCCAACTTTTTTTTTTTTTTTTTTTACCTCTTCAAAACTCAATTTTTTTTTTTTTTTTTTTTTTACCTCTTCAAAACTCCAACATTGATTTTTTGTTCCTTTTTTTACCTCTTCAAAACTCTTTTTTTTTACCTCTTCAAAACTCCAACATTTTTTTTTTTTTTACCTCTTCAAAACTCCAACATTGATTTTTTGTTCCTTTTTTTACCTCTTCAAAACTCCAACTTTTTTTTTTGTTTACCTCTTCAAAACTCCAACATTGATTTTTTGTTCCTTTTTTTACCTCTTCAAAACTCCAACATTTTTTTTTTTTTTTTACCTCTTCAAAACTCCAACATTTTTTTTTTTTTTTTACCTCTTCAAAACTCCAACATTGATTTTTTGTTCCTTTTTTTACCTCTTCAAAACTCTTTTTTTTTTACCTCTTCAAAACTCCAACATTTTTTTTTTTTTTTACCTCTTCAAAACTCCAACATTGATTTTTTGTTCCTTTTTTTACCTCTTCAAAACTCCACAATTTTTTTTTTTTTTTTTTTTTTACCTCTTCAAAACTCCAACTTTTTTTTTTTTACCTCTTCAAAACTCAATTTTTTTTTTTTTTTTTTTACCTCTTCAAAACTCCAACATTGATTTTTTGTTCCTTTTTTTACCTCTTCAAAACTCCAAATTTTTTTTTTTTTTTTTACCTCTTCAAAACTCAATTTTTTTTTTTTTTTTTTTTTACCTCTTCAAAACTCCAACATTGATTTTTTTTTTTACCTCTTCAAAACTCCAACATTGATTTTTTGTTCCTTTTTTTACCTCTTCAAAACTCCAATTTTTCTTTTTTTTACCTCTTCAAAACTCTTTTTTTTTACCTCTTCAAAACTCCAACATTGATTTTTTGTTCCTTTTTTTACCTCTTCAAAACTCCAAATTTTTTTTTTTTTTTTTTTTTACCTCTTCAAAACTCAATTTTTTTTTATTTTTTTTACCTCTTCAAAACTCCAACTTTTTTTTTTTTTTTTTTACCTCTTCAAAACTCAATTTTTTTTTTTTTTTTTTTTTACCTCTTCAAAACTCCAACATTGATTTTTTGTTCCTTTTTTTACCTCTTCAAAACTCTTTTTTTTTACCTCTTCAAAACTCCAACATTTTTTTTTTTTTTACCTCTTCAAAACTCCAACATTGATTTTTTGTTCCTTTTTTTACCTCTTCAAAACTCCAACTTTTTTTTTTGTTTACCTCTTCAAAACTCCAACATTGATTTTTTGTTCCTTTTTTTACCTCTTCAAAACTCCAACATTTTTTTTTTTTTTTTACCTCTTCAAAACTCCAACATTTTTTTTTTTTTTTTACCTCTTCAAAACTCCAACATTGATTTTTTGTTCCTTTTTTTACCTCTTCAAAACTCTTTTTTTTTTACCTCTTCAAAACTCCAACATTTTTTTTTTTTTTTTACCTCTTCAAAACTCCAACATTGATTTTTTGTTCCTTTTTTTACCTCTTCAAAACTCCACAATTTTTTTTTTTTTTTTTTTTTACCTCTTCAAAACTCCAACTTTTTTTTTTTTACCTCTTCAAAACTCAATTTTTTTTTATTTTTTTTTACCTCTTCAAAACTCCAACATTGATTTTTTGTTCCTTTTTTTACCTCTTCAAAACTCCAAATTTTTTTTTTTTTTTTTACCTCTTCAAAACTCAATTTTTTTTTTTTTTTTTTTTTACCTCTTCAAAACTCCAACATTGATTTTTTTTTTTACCTCTTCAAAACTCCAACATTGATTTTTTGTTCCTTTTTTTACCTCTTCAAAACTCCAATTTTTCTTTTTTTTACCTCTTCAAAACTCAATTTTTTTTTTTTTTTTTACCTCTTCAAAAGTCAATTTTTTTTTTTTTTTTTTTTACCTCTTCAAAACTCCAACATTGATTTTTTGTTCCTTTTTTTACCTCTTCAAAACTCCAATTTTTTTTTTTTACCTCTTCAAAACTCAATTTTTTTTTTTTTTTTTACCTCTTCAAAACTCCAACATTGATTTTTTGTTCCTTTTTTTACCTCTTCAAAACTCTTTTTTTTTTTTTTTTTTTACCTCTTCAAAACTCCAACATTGATTTTTTGTTCCTTTTTTACCTCTTCAAAACTCCACAATTTTTTTTTTTTTTTTTTTTTACCTCTTCAAAACTCCAACTTTTTTTTATTTTTTTTACCTCTTCAAAACTCCAACTTTTTTTTTTTTTTACCTCTTCAAAACTCTACAATTTTTTTTTTTTTTTTTTTTACCTCTTCAAAACTCCAACATTTTTTTTTTTTTACCTCTTCAAAACTCCAACTTTTTTTTTTTTTTACCTCTTCAAAACTCCAACTTTTTTTTTTTTTTTTTACCTTTTCAAAACTCCAACTTTTTTTTTTTTTTACCTCTTCAAAACTCCAATATATATTTTTTTTTTACCTCTTCAAAACTCCAACTTTTTTTTTTTTTTACCACTTCAAAACTCAATTTTTTTTTTTTTTTTTTTTTTACCTCTTCAAAACTCCAACTTTTTTTTTTTTTTACCTCTTCAAAACTCAATTTTTTTTTTTTTTTTTTTTTACCTCTTCAAAACTCCAACATTGATTTTTTGTTCCTTTTTTTACCTCTTCAAAACTCCAATTTTTTTTTTTTTTTTTTTTTACCTCTTCAAAACTCAATTTTTTTTTTTTTTTTTTACCTCTTCAAAACTCCAACTTTTTTTTTTTTTTTACCTCTTCAAAACTCCACAATTTTTTTTTTTTTTTTTTACCTCTTCAAAACTCCAACTTTTTTTTTTTTTTACCTCTTCAAAACTCCAACTTTTTTTTCTTTTTTTTTTACCTCTTCAAAACTCCAACTTTTTTTTTTTTTTACCTCTTCAAAACTCCAATATATATTTTTTTTTTTACCTCTTCAAAACTCCAACTTTTTTTTTTTTTTACCACTTCAAAACTCAATTTTTTTTTTTTTTTTTTTTTTACCTCTTCAAAACTCCAACTTTTTTTTTTTTTTACCTCTTCAAAACTCAATTTTTTTTTTTTTTTTTTTTTACCTCTTCAAAACTCCAACATTGATTTTTTGTTCCTTTTTTTACCTCTTCAAAACTCCAATTTTTTTTTTTTTTTTTTTTTACCTCTTCAAAACTCAATTTTTTTTATTTTTTTTTACCTCTTCAAAACTCCAACTTTTTTTTTTTTTTTACCTCTTCAAAACTCCACAATTTTTTTTTTTTTTTTTTACCTCTTCAAAACTCCAACTTTTTTTTTTTTTACCTCTTCAAAACTCCAACTTTTTTTTTTTTTTTTTTTACCTCTTCAAAACTCCAACATTTTTTTTTTTTTACCTCTTCAAAACTCCAGCATTGATTTTTTGTTCCTTTTTTTACCTCTTCAAAACTCCACAATTTTTTTTATATTTTATTTTTACCTCTTCAAAACTCAATTTTTTTTATTTTTTTTTTTTACCTCTTCAAAACTCCAACATTGATTTTTTGTTCCTTTTTTTACCTCTTCAAAACTCCAATTTTTTTTTTTTTTTTTTACCTCTTCAAAACTCCAACTTTTTTTTTTTTTTTTTTTACCTCTTCAAAACTCCAACATTTTTTTTTTTTTTTACCTCTTCAAAACTCCAACATTGATTTTTTGTTCCTTTTTTTACCTCTTCAAAACTCCAACTTTTTTTTTTTTTTTACCTCTTCAAAACTCCACAATTTTTTTTTTTTTTTTTTTACCTCTTCAAAACTCCAACTTTTTTTTTTTTTTACCTCTTCAAAACTCAATTTTTTTTTTTTTTTTTTTACCTCTTCAAAACTCCAACATTGATTTTTTGTTCCTTTTTATACCTCTTCAAAACTCCACAATTTTTTTTTCTTTTTTTTTTTACCTCTTCAAAACTCCAAATTTTTTTTTTTTTTTTTACCTCTTCAAAACTCCAACTTTTTTTTTTTTTTTTACCTCTTCAAAACTCCAACATTTTTTTTTTTTTACCTCTTCAAAACTCCATTGATTTTTTGTTCCTTTTTTTACCTCTTCAAAACTCCACAATTTTTTTTATATTTTATTTTTACCTCTTCAAAACTCTTTTTTTTTATTTTTTTTTTTTACCTCTTCAAAACTCCAACATTGATTTTTTGTTCCTTTTTTTACCTCTTCAAAACTCCAATTTTTTTTTTTTTTTACCTCTTCAAAACTCCAACTTTTTTTTTTTTTTTTTACCTCTTCAAAACTCCAACTTTTTTTTTTTTTTACCTCTTCAAAACTCCAAATTTTTTTTTTTTTTTACCTCTTCAAAACTCCAACTTTTTTTTTTTTTTTTACCTCTTCAAAACTCCAACATTTTTTTTTTTTTACCTCTTCAAAACTCCAACATTGATTTTTTGTTCCTTTTTTACCTCTTCAAAACTCCAAATTTTTTTTTTTTTTACCTCTTCAAAACTCCAACTTTTTTTTTTTTTTACCTCTTCAAAACTCTACAATTTTTTTTTTTTTTTTTTTTTTACCTCTTCAAAACTCCAATATTTTTTTTTTTTTTTACCTCTTCAAAACTCCAACTTTTTTTTTTTTTTACCTCTTCAAAACTCAATTTTTTTTTTTTTTTTTTTACCTCTTCAAAACTCCAACTTTTTTTTTTTTTTACCTCTTCAAAACTCCAACTTTTTTTTTTTTTTACCTCTTCAAAACTCAATTTTTTTTTTTTTTTTTTTTTACCTCTTCAAAACTCCAACATTGATTTTTTGTTCCTTTTTTTACCTCTTCAAAACTCCAATTTTTTTTTTTTTTTTTTTTTACCTCTTCAAAACTCAATTTTTTTTTTTTTTTTTTACCTCTTCAAAACTCCAACTTTTTTTTTTTTTTACCTCTTCAAAACTCCAACTTTTTTTTTTTTTTACCTCTTCAAAACTCAATTTTTTTTTTTTTTTTTTACCTCTTCAAAACTCCAACATTGATTTTTTGTTCCTTTTTATACCTCTTCAAAACTCCACAATTTTTTTTTTTTTTTTTTTTTACCTCTTCAAAACTCCAAATTTTTTTTTTTTTTTACCTCTTCAAAACTCCAACTTTTTTTTTTTTTTTTTTTACCTCTTCAAAACTCCAACATTTTTTTTTTTTTACCTCTTCAAAACTCCAACATTGATTTTTTGTTCCTTTTTTTACCTCTTCAAAACTCCAAATTTTTTTTTTTTTTTTTTTTTACCTCTTCAAAACTCAATTTTTTTTTTTTTTTTTTACCTCTTCAAAACTCCAACTTTTTTTTTTTTTACCTCTTCAAAACTCTACAATTTTTTTTTTTTTTTTTTTTACCTCTTCAAAACTCCAATATTTTTTTTTTTTTTTACCTCTTCAAAACTCCAACTTTTTTTTTTTTTACCTCTTCAAAACTCCAACTTTTTTTTTTTTTTACCTCTTCAAAACTCCAACTTTTTTTTTTTTTTACCTCTTCAAAACTCAATTTTTTTTTTTTTTTTTTTTTACCTCTTCAAAACTCCAACATTGATTTTTTGTTCCTTTTTTTACCTCTTCAAAACTACAATTTTTTTTTTTTTTTTTTTTAACTCTTCAAAACTCAATTTTTTTTTTTTTTTTTTTACCTCTTCAAAACTCCAACTTTTTTTTTTTTTTTACCTCTTCAAAACTCCACAATTTTTTTTTTTTTTTTTTTACCTCTTCAAAACTCCAACTTTTTTTTTTTTTTACCTCTTCAAAACTCAATTTTTTTTTTTTTTTTTTACCTCTTCAAAACTCCAACATTGATTTTTTGTTCCTTTTTATACCTCTTCAAAACTCCAAATTTTTTTTTTTTTTTTACCTCTTCAAAACTCCAACATTGATTTTTTGTTCCTTTTTTTACCTCTTCAAAACTCCACAATTTTTTTTATATTTTATTTTTACCTCTTCAAAACTCAATTTTTTTTATTTTTTTTTTTTACCTCTTCAAAACTCCAACATTGATTTTTTGTTCCTTTTTTTACCTCTTCAAAACTCCAACTTTTTTTTTTGTTTACCTCTTCAAAACTCAATTTTTTTTTTTTTTTTTTTTACCTCTTCAAAACTCCAACTTTTTTTTTTTTTTACCTCTTCAAAACTCAATTTTTTTTTTTTTTTTTTTTTTTACCTCTTCAAAACTCCAACATTGATTTTTTGTTCCTTTTTTTACCTCTTCAAAACTCCAACTTTTTTTTTTTTTTACCTCTTCAAAACTCAATTTTTTTTATTTTTTTTTTTTACCTCTTCAAAACTCCAACTTTTTTTTTTTTTTACCTCTTCAAAACTCAATTTTTTTTTTTTTTTTTTTTTACCTCTTCAAAACTCCAACATTGATTTTTTGTTCCTTTTTTTTGCCTCTTCAAAACTCTTTTTTTTTACCTCTTCAAAACTCCAACATTGATTTTTTGTTCCTTTTTTTACCTCTTCAAAACTCCAAATTTTTTTTTTTTTTTTTTTTTACCTCTTCAAAACTCAATTTTTTTTATTTTTTTTTACCTCTTCAAAACTCCAACTTTTTTTTTTTTTTACCTCTTCAAAACTCAATTTTTTTTTTTTTTTTTTTTACCTCTTCAAAACTCCAACATTGATTTTTTGTTCCTTTTTATACCTCTTCAAAACTCCACAATTTTTTTTTCTTTTTTTTTTTACCTCTTCAAAACTCCAAATTTTTTTTTTTTTTTTACCTCTTCAAAACTCCAACTTTTTTTTTTTTTTTTACCTCTTCAAAACTCCAACATTTTTTTTTTTTTACCTCTTCAAAACTCCAACATTGATTTTTTGTTCCTTTTTTTACCTCTTCAAAACTCCACAATTTTTTTTATATTTTATTTTTACCTCTTCAAAACTCTTTTTTTTATTTTTTTTTTTTACCTCTTCAAAACTCCAACATTGATTTTTTGTTCCTTTTTTTACCTCTTCAAAACTCCAATTTTTTTTTTTTTTTTACCTCTTCAAAACTCCAACTTTTTTTTTTTTTTTTACCTCTTCAAAACTCCAACTTTTTTTTTTTTTTACCTCTTCAAAACTCCAAATTTTTTTTTTTTTTTACCTCTTCAAAACTCCAACATTTTTTTTTTTTTACCTCTTCAAAACTCCAACATTGATTTTTTGTTCCTTTTTTTACCTCTTCAAAACTCCAAATTTTTTTTTTTTTTACCTCTTCAAAACTCCAACTTTTTTTTTTTTTTACCTCTTCAAAACTCTACATTTTTTTTTTTTTTTTTTTTTTACCTCTTCAAAACTCCAACTTTTTTTTTTTTTTACCTCTTCAAAACTCAATTTTTTTTTTTTTTTTTTTACCTCTTCAAAACTCCAACTTTTTTTTTTTTTTACCTCTTCAAAACTCCAACTTTTTTTTTTTTTTACCTCTTCAAAACTCAATTTTTTTTTTTTTTTTTTTTACCTCTTCAAAACTCCAACATTGATTTTTTGTTCCTTTTTTTACCTCTTCAAAACTCCAATTTTTTTTTTTTTTTTTTTTACCTCTTCAAAACTCAATTTTTTTTTTTTTTTTACCTCTTCAAAACTCCAACTTTTTTTTTTTTTTACCTCTTCAAAACTCCACAATTTTTTTTTTTTTTTTTACCTCTTCAAAACTCCAACTTTTTTTTTTTTTACCTCTTCAAAACTCAATTTTTTTTTTTTTTTTTTACCTCTTCAAAACTCCAACATTGATTTTTTGTTCCTTTTTATACCTCTTCAAAACTCCACAATTTTTTTTTTTTTTTTTTTTTACCTCTTCAAAACTCCAAATTTTTTTTTTTTTTTTACCTCTTCAAAACTCCAACTTTTTTTTTTTTTTTTTTTACCTCTTCAAAACTCCAAATTTTTTTTTTTTTTTTACCTCTTCAAAACTCCAACTTTTTTTTTTTTTTTTTTACCTCTTCAAAACTCCAACATTTTTTTTTTTTTACCTCTTCAAAACTCCAACATTGATTTTTTGTTCCTTTTTTTACCTCTTCAAAACTCCAAATTTTTTTTTTTTTTTTTTTTACCTCTTCAAAACTCAATTTTTTTTTTTTTTTTTTACCTCTTCAAAACTCCAACTTTTTTTTTTTTTTACCTCTTCAAAACTCTACAATTTTTTTTTTTTTTTTTTTTACCTCTTCAAAACTCCAATATTTTTTTTTTTTTTTACCTCTTCAAAACTCCAACTTTTTTTTTTTTTTACCTCTTCAAAACTCCAACTTTTTTTTTTTTTTACCTCTTCAAAACTCCAACTTTTTTTTTTTTTTACCTCTTCAAAACTCAATTTTTTTTTTTTTTTTTTTTTACCTCTTCAAAACTCCAACATTGATTTTTTGTTCCTTTTTTTACCTCTTCAAAACTCCAATTTTTTTTTTTTTTTTTTTTTACCTCTTCAAAACTCAATTTTTTTTTTTT